>NW_008347042.1:5733947-5797229 GCF_000622305.1 Nannospalax galili
CCTCCCCTCCCCCCCACTCTTGCAGGAAATAATCCTCAATCTGATTGAATCCTGCCAGTGCTGTAGCCATGCCCTTGCTGGTCACGTTCCCCACCTGGAGAATATATCAGAAGAAGAGATAAACAGACCGCTGGGCATTGTATTGGACGTGAATTATCTCTTCATTTGCATCCACAAAGAAGATGCAGATACCAAGCAAGCCTATTTCTATCTGTTCAAGTTCTTGAGAAAGTCTGTTCTATAAAGAGGAAAGTCTGTGGTTGAAGGCTCCTTGGAGAAGAAATTCCCACTTGAAAAATTCAGTATTGAACAGGGTATCTTACAGTACAATTTAGTCACCTCCCATCAAGAGAGGCAGATAAAAGGTGAGCTGGCCAGAATGTTCCTGAACTGCATCAACTAAAGGCATCTGGAAACCCCGTCATAGAGGAGACTGTGCTCTCCTAACGAGGACATCTTTGGATATAAAGAGAACTACACAAGCTGTGTTACGGTGATGTACCACAGTTGTGTGACAGCCTACCTCCTTAAGAAACCACCTAGTGTTCCGGTCGCTCTGTTCTGGCTTCATCCTCATGAAACAACAGCTCCTCGAAAAAGCCAGACAGGAGAAAGACAATTTGCCTCTCAAGAAACACACTCGTCCTCACACAGTTCTGGAAGTTTTTGTCCATGTTGGAAGGAGAAATATATATTCAAAACGCTCCCATCTAGGAGCAGGATTTCTTCTCAGCTTCTCTTAGAACCAGCCAACTAGAAATCCGAACAGTGATCAGTCCTCCTTTTGTGGCTGGGATCGTGTCGTACAATTCAATTTCCTCTTCCTTGGAGCAGGCCAGTGGAAAGAGTGCTGTCTGCAAAGCCTCCTCTGGGCTGGAAGCAAAGCCGTGAGGAAACGGGAAGATGGGAAGGTACCATGTGCCAGAGGAGACCAAGAGACTCCGAGTGATGGGCGATGTTCCTGTGGAACTGATCACTGAGGTCATGTCCACCGTTCCACACCTTGCAGCGATGCTTGGACCAGAGAGCAATTTTCTGTCAGTACATTCAGCCAGAGATGAGGCAGCAAGGCTGGAAGAGCGCAGGGGCATCAATGAGCTCCACATGGTCTGCAGTTTTCTGAACCAGAAACCGAACAAGAGGATCCGGTGGTGGCTGGTGGGCCTGATAAACGTGTTCTCCCACCAGCTGCCCAGATGCCCAGCATACAATATATGATTAGTGTTTGATCCGAAACACAAAACCCTCACTTTAATTAATGATGGCTGAGTCACTGGTGGTATCTGTTTCCAGATATTTCCATTTTAGGGATTCACAGAGATTGTTTTCTGTGCTGTAAACTCGATGAAAAAAATCAAGAGCTATGGAACACAATAGATGAAAGTAAACTGATCTGAAAGTGTACCACATCAAGGCAGGATCCTGAACTTCCTCAAATAGCAGATGAGTCTGCCATTGGGTAGTTCAAAAAGCAAAGTTTCTTAAAAAATTAAAATACCCGAAACCAAACATGTTGGCTACATCAAGGATTACGAAGGAGCCACTTTAATAGGATGTGAGTTAAATCCTAGGATTCCACACACCGAGCTCTCTGTTATCATTAAAAAGCAGAAGGAGAACATTAAAAAACAGCTAGAAAACAGGTCCCGATTCAAAAAGTCTACCCTGGGCTTAGTGTTTCAGAGACTGAATTCAACAGCTTCCTATAGAAAACATACCTAGAATTAGGGAGACAGACTGGAAACCCAGTGGAAAAGAGAAAAATAACTCAAAGACCCTACGAGCTCTATAACACCCTCAAAGTGTCCTGTAGCAGATGAAGAGCCATGAGAGTGCTTGGCCCTTCAAGGAACCATGAACAGGTGCTCACGGATATTACGAAGTTGTAAGATACCCCATGGATCCGAGAACCGTGAGAGAACCCCTCAAGAATACTACATGTCTAAGAAGTTATTCATGGCAGATTTACAGAGTGTTCACCAACTGCAAGGAGTTCAGCCCCCCCCCCCCAGCGAGTACTACAAATGTGCCAGCACCCTGGAAAAATTTTTTGGTAAAATCAAGGAAGCCGGATTAATTGATAAGAAATTTCGTCTCTCTCTGCTCCTTAGAAGCTCATGAGCAATGTGCCTCAAATCAAGTGGTTTAATATTTTTGTTTTTTAAAGAAAGAATTGGATATAATGTATTGAAGAGACTTGTAATAATCAGCACTTTTAAAAACAAACTAGCAAAACCTCCTTTTAGCTTTTCATATTTGTATTTAAATGAAAGTCATTGAACATTTTTTATTTTATGGAATAGATTTTAACCAATTTACTACTGTCATATAAATCTTCTCTGGCATGTCCAGTATCCGACTGTTGCAGTGTGGATGATCAGAACTGTCTTCAAAACCTGTATGGGAGGAAATTTCACACAGTACCAAGATTTGGGGGGAATTAAAAAAAAAATTAGGTGATAATCGTTTCCATTTTTTTTCCCCAATGGAACAGGAGAGTTAATTTTATCCTAAAGGACTTTAGGGAAGGGATGCATGATATACTTGTGCAAAGTGAAATGTGATGTTTGAAGTCTTGTAGATTTTATATATACATATATATGTATATTTAAAACTCATCTGGATGAGATGCTTTGAGCCGTTCTGAAAAAATGCAGTTTCTACAGCAGCAACTTCTTTGTCTCCTAAGGGATTCCAAATAGTGAAGACTCTATAAGCATCTGAGGTTTTTGTTATTCTGTTTAACTACCACAGACTTGTGAGTACATAACCACTGTTTTAATAATTATTGACATAAATGTGTCAGTCTCTTATTAGACTTTGGTACTGTAGGCCATAAGTTCCAAAAGATCATTTCCCAG
Source organism: Nannospalax galili (assembly GCF_000622305.1). Taxonomy (NCBI): domain Eukaryota; kingdom Metazoa; phylum Chordata; class Mammalia; order Rodentia; family Spalacidae; genus Nannospalax; species Nannospalax galili. Next base: position 5,736,809 of record NW_008347042.1, read on the forward strand.
GCCAAAAGGATGCCACCTTGAAAGCATTAGAGATCCAGTTAACATTCTTTAATGGGACAAGACACTTAGTTGGTCTAAACATGTGTGAATCTGGGGGTCTAATAATAGGTAAATTCTTTTCTAATACACACAACCCAATCAATAATGTTATGTGTGAACATTGCCTGTTTGTATCTCCAGGTTATGTTTGTCTGAAGTAAATGAAATTCTCACCAAAGTTTGCTGTCAGTATTTTAACACCTGCATTGGTTTTTTGGTTCAGTCCAAGGTTACAGTCCACTAAATTCCACCATACAGTCTTTATTAACTAATCTGACTTGGGACTCCAGCTTAGTGCTTGGATTTATTTCCTGATGATTCTACATGGAAAAATGAGACATCTGCCATCTCAACTCTGGGAAAAACCAAGTAATACTACAACCATGTAAACGAAGGCCAACTTGACTGTATCAACACTAACTTTTTGATGCAAATTTATAAACTTATTTTATTTTGGTAAATGTCGAGGTTTTAAAAATGTATTTAGTCCTCCATGCTTCCAAGAGAAGCCAACAATGGTTGAGCAGGACCTTTGACTTATCTTCACATAGATGGAACTGGTAAAAGAAAGGAGCCAGGGGCTCCTCCCAAGCCCATGGGGCCCCTGAGGAACAGATCCTCAACCTCAAGAGTAAAAACAAATCAGTTTATCTGGTCCAATTGTATGTCCTTAAACACCCAAAAGGGAAGTATAACCAAAGATTAAAGGGGCCAACATAATTTCATAAGAGCATACATATATATAACTGAAAGCTACTTGACAAACAGCAAAGCCAGACAGGCGATACCTTCAGTCGAGTTGTTGGCCAGGATAGATAAAGGCTCTTCCAGACAGTAACCCAACATACTACTGGAAAAATGAACATCAGACCCCAATTCTATCCAAAGGAATACTGACAATGGATTGCCGTAGATGAGGAACAGCTGATCCTCCTGGAACAGGGACCTCTGGCTGACTAAATTTACCGGAAGGGCAGATAGGGGGGAATAGATGGGGGTGCTGATAGCACAGTGGACAGTGGCAGGGATGGCAGAGTATGGAGGCTCTAGTTGGAGAGGAAGGCTGTCTATCTGACGAGTTTGTATTCATGCTCAGGTGCCGAGGAGCTCAGAAGGTGGGCAACTCTGACCAGTGATAGTCATGTATATAGAGATTGGAAATGCGTGTGGAAACGTCTCAATGTCAATTGCCTTGAAATTAATTTTTCTGTATGAAACTGTGTTTTGACAACGAAGTGGAGATCTTTTTTAAACGTTGGAACCTCATTTACTTTTATGTCTTATAGAGTTTATAATGAGTAAAAGATTATATAAGCATAATAATTCATCTGTAAACCTAGAAATGTGCAGTCAATTTTGAAAGAGATGTACCCTAGCTCAGAAAAATGTTATTGAATAGGTTAATGCTGTTGTAATGAAATGCTTCTTCCAATTAAAAAAAAAACATGTTTAAAACAAAAAAAAATATATAAAAAATGTATTTAGTGTATGTTTTCCATTAGCGTAATTTACAATGGGTCACTAATAGTCATTAAAAACAGCTGCCAGGGATACTCTGCTTAAAGGACAATACCCTGCCCATGGCTGTTAGACATTGGGTCTGATATAGAAGGTATTCTTGAGAGTATTTTGATGTGCTCAGAATGCTCACACTGAAGATGCTTCAACTCTTTGAAGTGTAAGGAATACCCTGAATGGTGCCCAGACTTCCAGTGAAGAATGGTGATAGTTCGTAGTAAGTGTATTGAACTAGATTTACAGGAGTTGTGTATTGGATTTTGCCAAAGTGTCTGTCCATCTTCATATCCTGTGAAAGTTTGTTATTTACTGGGTAGACATTCTTAGAGAATACTGTCTTTAAAATCAGATCATCTCTTCTATATTGAAAGCATTTTTGTTTTCTAATTTTAAAATTAATATTTTTTTGTAGATATTGTGCAACAAAGCTGAAGTAGAATGTATGGTTTTTGCAAATGGCTTAACAGCTGGTAAAATTTTACATTTGTACAAATATGCTTCACTGGTAAAAATAGTTTAAAAAAAGAGAATTTTTTTTCATTGTGTATCCTGCCTCTTTAATGATGATGTCTTGCTGTACAAAAGATTTTAAATTTCATGTGGTCATATTTATCAATTGTTGGTCTTAATGCCTACACTACTAGAGTCCTCTTTTGGAAATCCTTTCCTGTACCTCTAAGTTTCAGTGTATTATCTACTTTCTCCTCTAACAGAGCGAGGGAATCAGGTCTCATGTTGAGATCTATAATCAGTTTGTAGTTGAGTTTGTGTAGGGTGAGACTTTAGTTTTTAGTTTCATTCTTCTACATGTAGCTATCCAGGTTGACCAGCACCATTTGCTGAAGATTTTATCTTTTTTCCTATGTGTAATTTTGGCCTTTTGTCGAGTGGCTGTACACGCATGGATTTACATTTGGGTCCTCAGTTCTATTCCTCTGATCACTGTGACTATTTGGTCGACACTTATATGCTGTTTTTATTACCAAAGTCCTGTAGTACTTGAGCTATATTAGCAACTTAACCTAAGTTGCTCCATCTTGCTCAGAATAGCTATTTTAACAGTAACCTCTTTTCACTTATGGGAAATATTTAAAAAGAGAAAACAGCCTTGAGTTCTAAGAAATAGCTCAATCACAAACCAGTGGAACTCTCAGACATTCTGCATCCTGCTAATTGTTTTCACTTCTGTAACTCGCTTGCTATTTTGGGTCACCTTGACACAGAGCATAAGACCACTCCTCTTATCATGTTATTGTATGACCACCTGAGAACTGCTGATTTCAACTTTCTTACTATATTTGTTATAGCGAGGAAGTTGACTAATTTTAAAATTACAAAGTTGATATCCAAGTTATATGACTGTTTCATTTGTCTGTATAATGACTGGTTGTTGATTAATAGATTCAAAGATCTGCTATGTTGTACAAACCTGATTGGTTCACAAGTGTCCTGTTTAAATAATATTTCTGTAATCCTATAAAAACTCTGACCCAACAATGATCAGGCCTGCATCTATTCCCGAGATAGACAGCCCAGCCACTCAAAATAATAAACATTTACTTTGCTACTTTTCTTAAAGTGGTGCTGGTGATTTTTTTTGTGAACTGACATATAACATTTGGAGGTCCCACTGAGATCTCAGAGGGCCTTGTGGGCCTGGCGGTTTTGGTAAACTCCCCATGAGGGGACTTACTTTTCAATCCCAGTGGCTTCTGTCTTCTCCAGCCCTCTTGCTTCTCTCACCACACCACCAGCAAGGTAAGAGAGTGCTCAAGAAACTGCTTTTGTTTTGGTTTCTCTTTTGATTTCAGCTAGCCAGTGACTTTCACCCTCTGATTCTGGGATCTGATCAGACTTACTAGAAGGGAAGCTGGATGCAGCAAACTTCCCCCTAGTTGGGTTCCAGAGGAGACGTCCCCAGACCTGCTTGGCCATGAGCCCCAAATTTGTCTTTTGGGATCTGGATTTGATGGCAATCTGGTTGCTGTTATTTGTCTATGATCGTCTTATTCTGTGTTCATCATGGGTCGGAGTGTGTCCAAGAGTGCTACCTCCATTACAGTGTATGTTGAACAACTTATCTGATTTTAGGTCATGTTTTGGATGCACCTAGTTTTAATGAAATTATGTCATGTTATGTCTCCTGTGCTGAGATCTCAAGTAATTCTGTCATGTATGTCTGTGATTATTGTCTTCATATGCTTCCATCAAAAACCCTAAATATCTTTAAGGTTAAAACTGGTTGTTTAAAGACCTTATTTGTTACACACCTTTTGGTTTCGGTTTGCTCTTATATTATTTGTTTTAAAATATCTCTTTGGTTTGCTTGATTTGGAAGTATTTTGATTTTGACATTCTTAGTTTGGTTTACATTACTTTCAGACCTCTAAAGGCTTGAAAATGATTTGAGAAAATTAAACTCCTGTTGGTTATAGATTTGATCTAATATGTTAACCCATCTTAATTGCTGGAAATAATTTCTGGGGCTAGTCTCCCTGTCTCATCCTTTTGGCCTTGTCCTATTCCCTCTCTTTCCTGCAGCACTGCTCTGTATGCAGGCAGATATGGTCTGTTTGGGGAGGGACGCTTTTTGTCCTTGGAAACTCTGCTGGCTCAGATATGACTCTGTGCTTTTCTCCCTTGGAACAAGAAAAATCAGTCTTGGTTTTAAAACTGGTTTGTCATGAGATTATGTCTAACCATAGTATTTATTACATGAAACCATTATAAATGTATAGACTTATGTTTAATACTAAGAGAACTATTATTAAATAATTTACTAGATATCAAATTCTAAGTAAAATATCTCTAAACCTTTAAAGGAGACTTGATTGTTTAAAACCTGCTTCAAGGCTTACAATGGCATCTCAAAGTTTATATAGTATATTTAGAATAATTGTTCATATATATGAGGTAAAATATTAATTAATTTGTAAATTTGTTTATAAATGTTATTAAAAGAATTTATTAAAGTCTAAACAGGCTATAACACAGTTTTCCTTAAATGACTATGTTAGAGGTTGTGTACCAATTGCTTCTCTTTACCTTGTGTTTATATGCCTTACAGAAGGTCATCATAATTGGACTTGTTGACTATTGTATTCTTTAAATAAAGGAGATATAGGCAGGGTCATTGGACCCTTACCTGAGTATCCAGCTGCTCTTCCCAGCCAACTGTACGTAATTTGGCTCTAATCACATATGGTCTCCTGGGTTTGGGAAGGACTAAAATATGTTATCTGAGAAAGGCTAGGAAAGGCTTTCCAATGTAAATACCCTAAGGTCACCCATACACCTCAGAAACTCCTCAGTCATCTCTGTAAGCAAGCTCAATAAATTCATTGGTTCTTCAGGAAAGCTTTAGTCAAGCATTGGTTTGACATTGGAACCTTAGAGGGGATAGACATTGCTTGAAGTTGGAGGGGAATTCTCACAACAGATGGAATGTTCATTTGTTGATGATATTGTGTCTCATGGTTATTTAAAAAGAAAATACAAAGTTAAAAGATATTAGAAGGATATGGGAAGGGAGATATTTTACTAAGAAGGATTTATGAATGAAGATTATGATGGCTGGATATTTCCAGAATTAACGAAAGGAAAAAAAAATGAGAAAGCCTAAGCAAGTAATAAAGGTCTGTGTAGGTTTGAAGGTGTTATTAAGGATTTATGTATAGGATGAATAAAAAAGCCTAAGCAAGTGATAAAGGTCTGTATAAGTTTGTTATGATTTATCAACAATGGAACAGGGATAATATACAGACAATCTTGAGGTCATAACTCAGTCAACTAGTTTAAGGATGTCTAGTAAAGGTTTATTTAAGAATATTGCCCAAGCTTTATCTGCATAACAATGATTACTGAAAGATGTCATTTATGTTTCTTTGTATTATGCAAATGTTACCTTTGGCACTTTTTTTTACCTATAACAAGCGTGATTTGACTCAAGGAAAACTAGGTCTACCTCCTTGAACTAGATGTATGCAATATAGAAAAAAAAACCAGTTTCTGCGAAGCTTGGTCTGAATTCTGATCAATTTACTTCCTGTCGATAGGTATGTGATATAATGCCCCCCTTCCTTCCAAAAATTGTAAAGCAGGATATAGAAAACTAAAAGGAGACTGCTTCTGTTTGTAATAGAACGGCTTCATTTGAGACAGACTTAAGAAATTCTTGTTTTAAGGTCCCTTTCCTGGGCTGTGCGTAGTTAACCTGTGATAGTAAATCTCTTCCAGTCAATGTTTATTGAGAACATTTGGGTTTTGTTCAAACTTTATCTATATATTACACAGAAATTAAAGGTACCAGGCTAGTGCAACTGACCTTCTTGGATGGTTAGCAACCATACTAAAAGGCCCATACTAATCTGGACAAAGGGACTTAAGGGATAATTTTGTTCCAGGGGACTATGGGAATCTCTTGATATGTCCTGTAACTGTGATGAGTCACCTGCCCTCTTGTTCAGGGAGGTCATGGAGACCACATCAGAGGGACTCAAACCAGTATCCAGTCTGCAAAGAGGAGGGTCAACACAGAGGAAACATCTCCTCCATGCTTCCAAGTGAAGCCCGGGTTGAGCAGGCCCTCATCTTCACATAGATTGAACTGGTAAAAGAAAGCCTAAGGAACCAGGGGCTTCCTGCCAAGCCCACGTGATCCCTGAGGACCAGATCCTCAACTGTCTTTAAAGTAAAAGTAAAATAGTTTATTTGGGCTAACTGTATTGTCTCAAACACCCACAAAGAAAATATAACCAAAAATTAAAATAATAAGTATATTTCTTTAAGAGTCCAAAGGATTGTATTTCCCAGACATTAGATTTAAGTCCAGGTAAAATGTTATTTAGACAATTATTTCTCAGTAATGATTTTTTTCTTAACAAGAAAATACTGCTCAGGTATAAGACTTCAAGCCTTGTTCTCCAATACTATAGTGCCCACCTACAGCTGCTATTGTTCTAAAATGATGACTTACAGCTGCTATTATTCTAAAATGATGATTAAGTTTATTTTACTTCCTATCTACTGATTCTAGCCACTCCAACAGCTATCAGAGTACCTGAAAACAAATCCTAAGTTCATCACTCTCGAGTCCAGTCTTGGTGGCCCAAAGAAAAATGAAAAAGAACCCAATAGACGGATGCTTTTAAAAGCCCTCATCAGAAAATTCCAATGGACTTTAATTTAAGCATTTAAAGTTTGCCCTGTTCTGATTTTTTCTAGTCCCCTGTCTAGAACTTGTAATGCTAACTATTCTTGCCTTTACTTCTCTTTCATGTCTCAATTTGAGAGTCTTTTAAATAAACCCACTGAAGGGGTATCACAATTGCCACACCCTACATCCCCATTCAGCATGGAAGAAGCAAGAAGGGTCTGCATCCCAATTCCCCATGGGCAAATTGGGTTACCTCTTCAAAATAATAAAAAAAAGAAGCAAATCCTTGCTCTCCTAGAAGCTACTAAATGAGATTGTACCTCGAATTGGCATCCCTATTGGTCTGGAGTCTGACAATGGCCCAGCTTTCATAGCCTGTGTATCTAAAACCTTAGCTTCTGTTCTCCAGATAGATTGGAAATTACATTGTGTATATAAGCCCCAGAGTTCAGAACAGATGGAAAGGATGAATAGAACTATTAAGGAGACTTTGACTAAGTTAATAACAGAGACTGATGGTAACTGATAAGTAAGGAAGAGTATAAGCACTCTTCCTTTTGCCCTTTACAGGGCTTATACTGAGTTCAATATTGTATAACTATATTAATTCAACAGTGAACCTAAAAATTTTATAGCCACTTTTGAAAGAAATGTATCTTTGCTCTGGAAACTGTTATTGAGTATGTTAAAGCTGTAATGCAATGCTTCTTCTAAAAAAAAAAAGCCAGATGTACTGCTTACATGAAAGGAATTACTCCCTTTGACATCTTGTTAAGGTGATCTCCACCCCTTATTCCCCTGCTTAGGGGAGGAACACTTGGCGGAAATATCTAATTACAGCCTTTTATTGTCATTGCAGGCTCTGCAAAATGCTCTGATCCAGATGCATGGACTACTGCAGGAGGCTCATGAGCCCAGTCATCCCTCACTGACCACTGAACAGTCAGATCTGGAACCTGGTGACTGGATTTGGGTCTGCAGACATCAAGTGCCTAACTCCAAACCCAAGTGGACTGCTCTATACCCAATCATCTTGCTGACTCCAACTGCTGTTAACATGGCCAGATGTGCCCACTGGATTCACTGTTCCCAAGTTAAGATGGCTCATCCAGACTACATTCCTCAAACATGGATGGTAAAAAGAACAGACAGTCCTCTCAAGGTAAAACTGATGAAAGAATCTTAATTCTTATGTTCTCCTTCTGGATAATAAAATCTGTAACTGGGTACAGTGACCAAAATCCCCATGAGCCATCCCCTGATAATTGGGTATTATAAAGAACTTCAGATGGTAAGATCTTAGCCATTAACACTACCACTAGCCACTCCCCCCGCTTTCTGTTTGACCTTTGTGATCTGTTTCCTTTATAAGTAAGAGTAACTATTCGTGTCCCATCTCCTAGTCATGAGAAACAACTGCAAAGCCTACAAGTTTATGGATGTCCAGCAGATGGGAGCCCAGACTGTAACTGTGAAAATGAATGGCATTATGGAACTTGGGGTTGTGAGACATTTGCTTCCTGGATCAGATCAAAGGATAAATGGATTTCTTTTCAGCATAGCACTCCTGGTATAACTATGGGAAAACTTAACTTACTCCCTTGATTTTTTAGCCAAGGTAGTGTTATAAAACCGTTGAGGGCTAGATCTTGTTTATATGCAACAAAGTAGTTTATGCATGGCATTAGGTAAGAAATATTGCTTTTATGCTAATCACACTGGAGTTATCAGAGATAGCATTAGATTGGTCCAACAATGAATTAATGCCAGAGAACAGGAACTTATTAATCACCAAAATTGGAGTGAATCCTTATTTTCCTGGTCACCCTGGCTAACTACATAGTTAAGTGCTGTCGCAGGGCTCTTGAAGCTTATTCTCCTAATATTTACCCTTGGGCCCTGCCTCCTAAACTCTCTTGTAAGATTCATTAATCAAAGGCTCCAGGCGGTTAAACTCATGATATTAAGAAGCCAGTACAATCAACTTGTGCCAATTGAAAAAATACAAAAAGAAAGCTTAACCTAAATAGGTCAAAGAATTAACCTTACTTACAACAGGAATGGGGAATGAACTATATTAGCAACTTAACCTAAGTTGCTCCATCTTGCTCAGAATAGCTATTTTAACAGTAACCTCTTTTCACTTATGGGAAATATTTAAAAAGAGAAAACAGCCTTGAGTTCTAAGAAATAGCTCAATCACAAACCAGTGGAACATGTGAATCTCAGACATTCTACATCTGGATAACTGCTTGTTTTCGCTTCTGTAACTTGCTTGCTATTTTAGGTCACCTTGACACACAGTATAAGACCACCCTGTTATTGTATGACCACCCGGTAACTGATGATTTCAGCTTTCTTACTATACTTGTTATGGCTAGAAGTTGACTAATTTTAAAATTAAAAAGCTGATTGCCAAGTTATATGACTGTATCACTTGTCTATATAATGATTAGTTGTTGATAATAGATTCAAAGTTCTGCTATATTGTACAAACCTGATTCGTTTACAAGTGTCTTGTTTAAATAATATTTCTGTAATCCTATAAAAAACTCTGACCTGACAATGATCAGGGCTGCATCTACTCCCGAGATAGACAGCCCAGTCAGTTGAATTTAACATTTACTTTGCTACATTTACTTTTCTTAAAGTGGTGCTGGTGACTTTTTGTGAACTCCAACATACAACAGTATTTTAAATCAGGGAAGGTGATGCTTCCAGTTATTATTTTACTGTTTGGGATTGTTTGGGATATTCTGGGTCTTTTGTGCATCCACATGAAATTTGAGGTTAGTGTTGCAATTTCAATGAAGAATGATGTTGAAATTTTGATGTGGATTACACTGAGATAGCCTCCCTGGCATTGTAACAACACACTTTTGATCTCAGCACTTGGGAGGCAGGGGAAGGCAGATCTGTAGGGGATTAAGGCCAGCCTGGTATATACATAGCTAATTCCAGGCTTGTTGAGGATACAGGGAGATCCTATCTCAAAAAATAAATTAATTAAAATAAATAAATTAAAGAGACAGCCTGAATCTTAGCATTCATAAGGATAAGAATAGACCCAAAATGCTGAACACAGGTTCCTTCAGATGTCTCTCAGAACTGTGATCCTGAGCCAGGACTTTGCTCATTTTTATCTTGAAACAGTACATTCAGTATGAAATGGGGAAGTAGAAATCAGACCCACCCTTATCAGAGAATCTTGTCCTTTGATCCCTAGGCCTAGAATATCACAACACATACACACACACACACACACACACACACACACACACACACACACACACACTAAACAGATTTATCTCATTGTTTGCGATGCTTTTAGTGATTTGAGGTTTTTGTTTTTTGTTTTTTTTGGTGTTTTTGAGACAGAGTCTCCTTGTAGCCCCAGCTGGCCTGGAACTCACTATGTAGACCAGGCTGGCCTCTAACTCACAGAGATCCACCTGCCTTTGCCTCCAGAGTGCTGGGATTAAAGGTGTGCGCCACCACGCCCAGCTGATTTGAGATTTTATATGTAAAGCGCGCATACACACATTCATACTCTACACTATCTTGGGTGGAAGGCAGGTCGGGGTCTTGAGGGATAAGAGGAGCACATGGTTCAGTGAGCTTTTTCTACATTGCAAACAGTAAATTTTGATTGCAAGATCAGGTAAAAACTTTAGTCCAGAATTTGTTCTTATTGTGGAAGTCATTCCTACAGATATGTTCTTTGTGTCCCTAAATTCTCTAGGATTTTTATCTTGAAGGATGTTAGATTTTGTCAAAAAGACTTTGTTGTATCTAATGAGATGATCATGTGATTTCTGTGCCTGCCTCTGTTTATGCGGTGGATTACACTTAATTATTTATATATGCTGAGCCATCCTGTGACTTTAAGATAAAGCCAAACTTACTGTGGTGGATGATATTTTTGATGATTTTTAATTTGGTTCGTTAGCATTTTCTTGGGAAAATTTTTGTCTATGTTCACCAAGTAGATTGGCCCATCATTCTTCCTTTTTTGGGGGGATGTGCCTTTATCTGGCTTTCATATCACATCACGTAATACTGAATGTATAAAAAGAATGTGGAAGTGTTCCTTCCTGTTCTATGTTATAGGATAATTTGAGAAGCATTGGTGTTAATTTTCTGAAAGGCTAATAATATTCTGTGCTGAATTCATCTGGACCTGGGCTGTTTTTGGACAGAAGATTTAGTTATTTTTTTAAAGTATTTTATTTATTTATGTGTGTGTGTGTGTGTGTGTGTGTGTGTGTGTGTGTGTGTGTATTACCCTCATGTATGTAAGTACACTTATGTCGTGCAATGCCTGCAGATGTCAGAAGAGGATGTTGGATTCCCCTGGAACTGGAGTTACAGATGGTTGTTACCCACCATATGGGTGCACCCAGTGATCTTAACTGCTGAGTCATCCCTCCAGTCCCTTTTAAATTATTTTTTGTATGACATTGGTTATTACGGTTCTGTGTAAATTATTTGCTTCATCTTGGCTTAACTTTGGAAGGTCATATATCTCCAAAAAATGCATTCATTTCTTCTAAATTTTTCAGTTCAGCAGAGTATAAATTTTTAAAGCTTGTCCTTCTAATTCTTTGAATTTCCTCAGTGTTTGTTGTAATATTTCCCTTTTCAACTCTAATTTTATTATTTTGGGCTTCTCTTTTGATTAATTTGGCTAAGCATCTGTCAATCTTGGTAATCTTTGTATTTTTTTCATTTTTTTCATTAATTTCAGTCTTGAGTCTGATTATCTCTTTCTGTCTAATCTTTCTAGATGTTGCTTGTACTTCTTTGTTCAGAGCCCTCAGGTTCATCATTGAGTTATTAGAGTTTTCTTGAAGTTTTTGATGGAGGCACTTAGCCTTACAATCTTTTCTCTTAAGACTACCTTTATGGTGCCCCAGAGATTTTGGTATGCTGTGCTTTAATTTTCATTCTATTCTAGGAATTTTTAAATTTATTTCCTGATTTCTTCAATAATCCATAAATCATTCAGTAGTGTGTTGTTTAGTCTCCACGAGTTTGTGTGCTTTCTGTGGTTTCTAATCCTGCTGATATCCAGCTTTAATCCACTGTGGTCCAATAGAATTCAAGATGTTATTTCAATTTTCCTAAATTTGTTGATTTCTGCTTTGAATCATAATACATGTTCAATTTGGAGAAAGGTCTATTGGTTTCTGAAATGAATATATATTCTTTAGTGGATTGGTAGAATACAGATGTTTGTTCAATTCATTTGATTTATGACATCACTTAACCCTGGATTTCTCTGTTTAATTTTTGTTTGGATGACCTGTGTATTGGTGAGAGTTGGGTATTAAAGTCACTTGCAATCACAGGGACTAATATGAGTTTTTAGATCTAGTAGTATATATATTTTTAATTTATTTTATTTATTATTTTTGTTTTATGTGTATACATGTATTGATTGTATGTAGGTAAGTGCACTTGTGTTGTGCAATGCATGTGGAGGACAGAGAGGCTGTCAGATCCCCTGGGGCTGGGGTTATGGACAGTTGTTAGCTGCCATGTGGGTGCTGGGATTTGAACTCGGGTTTTCTGCAAGAACAACCAGTATTCTTAACCACTGAGCCATCTCTCCAGTCCCTAGTTGTATATCTTTTAAGAAGTTGAGTTCACTTGTGTTTAGTGCATAAATGTTTAGAATTGTGATATCATCTTGGTGGACTGTTCCTTTAATTAGTAGAAGTGACCTCACATTTCTTCTGATTAGTTTCCGTTTAAAGTCAATTTTATCATATATTGGGGTAGCTGTGCCTGCTTGCTTCTCATTTCCATTTGCTTGAAGTATCTTTCTTGTCTTTTTTCCCGAGGTGGTATCTTTCGTTGATGAGGGAGTGTTTTTTTTTTAATATTTTTCATTTATTATTTTTATTTTACGTGTATGTGTGTGTTGCCTGCATGTAGGTAAGTGCACCAGTGTCCTGCAATAACCAAGGAAGACAGAAGAGGCTGTTGGATCCCCTGGAACTGGAGTTATGGACAGTTGTTAGCTGCCATGTGGCTTCTGGGATTCGAACCTGGATCTTCTATAAGAACAGCCAGTGTTCTTAACTGCTGAGCCCTATCTCCAGCCCTGGGAGTGTGTTTTTTAGAGGCATCAAAAACATGGTTTCTGTTTTTGTTTCATTTGTAAATTTTTTATTACTTATCATGAGTCACTAAAGTTCTATTAGTTTGTCATTGATTTTTGTTAATCTCTCTTTTTTATTTTTAGTGAATTTCATATATTTTAGATCCTCTCCCATATCTGCACTCCCCCTTTGTAACTCACCCATCAAATTTTTGTACTCTAACACACACACACACACACACACACACACACACACACACACACCATATAGAGTCAGGTTTTTGTCCCCAAGGGTTTTTTGATGTGGATTCATCCCCTGGATCCAGGTCAACCTACTAAGAGTCTCACCCTGAAATGAGACTGAGTCTCCCCCTCCCAGCAGTCATTGGTTGCCAGTAGTTCTGCAGATAGGGTATGGGTTTCTTCCCTACTTCCCTACTCTAGATTGGGACTTTATCTGATTTGAGCTTATGTGGGACTTGTCTCTGTTGTCAGCATGTCAGGGCTTTTGCTTGTCAGCTATTGTCTGGTGCATGCAGTGACTTGGTCAAGATACTTGGAACAAGTTTCCCTGGTAATATGGACTGGTTCTGCGTCTTAAGGCCAGATGGTCTAACTGGAAGGTACCAGTCAGGAAGTTGGCAGGGCTCTGGTGAATTCCAAAGAGAGTAAGGAGCCTGGATCTCCAAGTCATGTGAATTGGCAGCTGAAGAGTTCTTGGTGGGGATCTTGGGAGAGCTCTTGGACCGGGATCTGGGTTCTTGGACTGGGGTTTGGGGAGTCCCAAAGTGAGGGAGAGGTGTCTGAAGGAGGCTGCAGCCTCTGGCCAGCAGTGCAGGGCTGTGGAACGATCTGAATGGCGGGGGGCAGGAGAGTGGGCACAGGTAACCTACTTGGGTCTCTAAGTCATATGGAGCTGGAGTGTCCCTGGTGAGGAGCAGGTTGGGATCTAGAAAATCCAAGGAGAAGGAGAAGGGGTCAGGAGGTGGTGGGGTCCGCCGCAGGTAATAGGAGGACTTCGGTGTGACAAGAATATACTTAGCATCCCTAAAAAGGGTTTTGGTGGGACTGTTTGCCTTTTTGTTTTCAAATAATGCCAACAGTTGACAGAAATTGGCCTTAAGGGAGAGAGTTCAAAAGGCTAACAGAAGCATCTTCATTCTGTCCTTTAGCATATTTCCTCTTAGACAGCCCTTGTGCCATTTGAAATCCAAAGCTGGGACAGCTGCTCTGGACCGTATGTTCTGGAAGGATCTTTTCAACATGGAAAGCTTAAAAGAACAAGGAAAAAATTCAGTGTTTGCCCATTTTAACAAATGTATTATTATTTTTCCTTTAGCTGATTTAGGACTTGGGACATGAGATTTGACCTGTTTTTACCTGTACTAGTTCCTTTGTACTTCTAATGTTTTCCATTTGAATTTTAATTCTTTTTTATTAGAATTTTAGTCATTTTCTTATTAATTTATATATTATTTAATGCACATTTATGTTACATATTGTAACAAATGCAGACAAGTTTTAGATCTTTTGCAGTCCTTTGTCATTTTGCCTCTTTTTCTGCAATGGTTATTGTGACAGACAAAATTACCCAATTGCCAAAACATACAGATGATTTCTACTCTTAGCATTGTATTTACTTAAAAATTCAATCAGCAAGAACACATAGCTTAGATCCATAATGGCTGGATGACTTGTGTATTGGTGAGCGTTGGGTACTGAAGTCACACACAGTCACAGTGAGGGTTGATCTGGCCTTGTACATTGCACTCTTCAATATTGTAATGTAGAATGTTACTGTTTAAAATATGAAAGAAAAAATATTTTGATCTTTAAAATTCAAAAGTTTAAATAAAGTGTTGGTTTGTGACAACTAATTTGAGTACTGATATATTGTTTCCAAAAGATAATTAAATATATTTTGATGTTAAAATGGTGCATGGTGGCACATGCCTGTAGTCCCAGCACTTGGGAGGCAGAGGCAGGCGAATCTCTGTAAGTTCAAGGCCAGCCTGGTCTACATAGTGAGTTCCAGGAAAGCTCGGGATACAGGGAGACCCTGTCTCAAAAAGACAAACAAACAAACAAACAAGCCAATATTATATTACAAACGTTTTGTAAGACCAATTGCCATATCATACTTACTTTGTGAATTTACTTAGTACTTTAAATACAATAATGCCTATTAAAGATTTTCATTTAAATCTCTTCATTAGTAAGCATTTTAATAATTAAAATTATAAAAATATACAACTTGCAGAGTTATGAAAAAACAAACCTAGTTGTGTAATACTAACATTGGACAGTAGATGTCCTAAGAGTTCTAAACATGAGAGTTCTAAAACTGGAAATTGAGTATTTGGAAACAGGAAGTTTTTCTGTGCTGTTTTCATAGTTCAATTGCACTTCTGAAACGGGCACCGTATTTTTAGATTTTAAAGACTCTTAAGATAACCAGATTCTAAATTACTTCCCCAAATATTGTTTAACAAAGTTAGAGAAGAAAGCAATTTTACAGTTTTGATTTTCCCAACTACAATGCAGGCATCAATACAATTATCTCTAATTTCATAAAAGCACCCAAGAACATTGTCATTGTGTTACATAAATATAACAGTAGGATTAATTTGACATGAAACTGATCAGGCTGAGTTACAAAATATTTCTTGAATTGGCTGATTTGTGTTTTTTAAAATTTCACTATAATTTTATTTGGTATAACAGAGCTAGCAGTAGACTTCACATAGAAATCTGATAATAGAGGATATCTTAATTACATTTTCACTTCTAGATCAGTTTAATGTTGAATATTTTACAGATAATAAATATCATTCATGTGAATTTGTTATATAAATCTAGCAAAATAGAACTATACTTTTTCCACCTTTAGTTTCTAAAACCTTAATCTCAGGTGGGTTTTAGTACTAAGTAAATGGCTAATTTATTTATTTCTAGGCTTGTGGATATACCTAACATCCTGTTAATGAGATAATCTCAAAATTCAAAGGTATACAGGCATGCCAAAAATAGTACATTGTTATTTCATTATACATGCTATGAAAATATTTTTGCTATTTTTATGTAAATTTTATATAACATTTAGTAGATCAGTGTATTTGAAACTATCCACAGGAGCTTGAGGATTCTGTATCTGAGCATTTTGATAGGTACCTACTGTTATTAAAAGCTTATTCCTATTGTTACCACCTAGTTTGGAAAAATCAAGAGCTATTTACCCTGCTAAAGGGCCTCTAGGGAGAAACTCAAAATTGTTCCATTCAGAAGAGAGTAGGAGTACTACAAGATAAAGTTATGCAATTAATTTTCTGCTTATCATAAATATGCTTTTGGATATCTGCACACAGCACCCATGGCGCAAACCTTTAAATGTTGTGGTCATTTGAATGTCTCATTTTGAAGCTTTCACCAAAAATTATTGATGAGACTAAACACATCTATTGCATAAGTTGAATATAGATTTCTCATTAGTTTTCCAGTTAAGCAACATTTCTTAAAACATGCTCTATCCTTTCTCTCTTTAAGATTTGTTACCTTAATACAGATTGATGTCAATAGATTTTTAGATCCATACTTTTATTCATACTATACATTTGCTATCACTCCTTTGGAATTTGAAAAGGCCTATTTATATATTAAAAATAAAAGTTTGTATGTGCATCTATCTGAGAATTTGAAAGGAAGAATACAACTATATACAACTTTTAACATAGTATTTCTTACAAAGGTTTTTCATCCTTGATGAAACGTATCATTTGATGATAAATTCGTGACTATAAACAACAAACATGGTCTTAATGTAATTTCCTCTTGGTTAGTGAAAATATTAGTTATAAAAGAACTTTAAGACCAATAAGATAACTCAGTGGGTAAAGGCACTTACTGCCAAGTTTGACAACCTGAGTTTGACCCCCAGAACCCACATGTTGAAATATTTTAGTGCTCTTTAATTGAAGAAGTCTTGGTTATTTATGGCTATAAGATTTTTTTCTTGTCATTTTATTTTGATCCCCAGGTTTAGGAAGATTACTGAGCAAAGAAATAGTAAATCTTTGCTTGTTAAAACAAGCATGTTTTTTATTTGCAGCAAACTTCATAATAGTCTCAGAAAGAACACTTGAACTATATATTGTCATTCTCTTTAGGGTATTTATAATTTTAGTATACTATAAGTACATTACAATAATTTGAAAAGGAGCATGAAAGAGTCGGATACTACAGGAGTCTAAAATTATGTGTACTCACAAGCTGCGGTACAATTAGTTTATATTTTGCACATGTTAGAATACTGTAATACTGCCTATGTACTAAATGACTACTTCAACAGGCCCATTCTCCCTTTTCTTATTTTTTGCCTGGGTAGACGAAACTTATTTTTCACCTCTCATTGCCTTTTAAGTTGATCCAATTCCCTCCTCCCCTCTCCACATCTCCCAACCTAATTGATTACACTGTGACACTTTTTAACATAGTGAACATATGTCAAATTATCCTACTTAGAGGAAACTTTATAGTTTTGCAGTTTAAAGAACTATAAATGTTAAAATAGAAATTTCTGAAGTTTTAAAATTCTATATATTCACAAAATGACAGATGCATGACAAAACCTAAATTCTACAAATGATGAAAGCAATGAAAGATCCAAAATTCTTTTCAGGTAGCCACATCCTATTCAGGACATAACAAACTCAAGAACCCGTTTGCAGAAGGTTCAGCAGAGCCCCCAGTCTTTGCTCTGTGTGTGCATCTTTGTGCGTGCTTGCCGAACCGGCCCTACTTCCTGCTGCTTTTCTTTCTCCTTCTCTCCTTTGCTTTCCCCCTCCTTTTTAGAGAAAATCAGAAAAGAGTTAGTTTTCCCTTTCATATTTGGGACTTTTCCAGTTTCATCCTCTTCAATCTTTGAATAATATTATGAGTGCTTCAGCTGAATTCATAGCCTAAATGTCTTATACTGAGGTGAACTGGAAAATCATGCCCATCAAACAATTGACATACGTTGTAGTGGGTTTTCACAAGAATATGCAATACACCTTATATAGTTTTACAGAAAGCTGTCAATTCTTCACTTCCATGTTAGCATGAAGATGAAAGTGGTGTCGGTACTATTTCCCTTGCCATAACCAGCTTCCATTCAGGGTATTTCATTGGTTCTATTGTAATACATGGGGCAGGTGGACATTGTCAATTACTGCCCCATGTATTATCTTTCATGTCTTGTTATGGTGTCTAAAACTGTTATTAAAAGTACCTTGGGAATGAATTGAGAAACTCAATAAGCGCCCGCAGGTGTGTGTCTGTGTAATAAGCAGTGCAAAAAGCATGACATTTGTGATTTACATATTAACATAAAATTGGTAGTTGTCAGAGAAAAATAAAAATGTCAGTTTACCCCGAATGTAAGAGTTATGGTGTATGTGCACTGGAGATATTTTCCCAGGAAATACAAGTTAATTCATCTAATTAAAGTACTGAAAACATGAGCAGATTCAGTGTTCAGTCATGTTAGACTTCTGGAATATGATGACATACATGTGCATTTTGATGGAAAACAGTAAGTTAAACGCCATGCATTTAAAAATAGGCATTTTGAAAAAGCTTTATGTAATTAAAAAGCACAGGCTAAGTTGTACATGCTCATGAGTGTATGTGTGTGTGTGTGTGTGTGTGTGTGTGTGCGTATGTAGCTAAGTAACATTAGGTTGTGTAGGTTTGTATGAGAAGAATGACCCTTCTAGATGAGCCTGTTTCATAATAACTGTTTGTTCACACGTTGAAAGAGTCTGTGGAACTTGTTATAACAGGCTCCTTTCTCTTGTCAAAGCATCATTGGGACAAGAAAAGCCCATCCATGGAGAGGATTGTGGAAGGCGATAAAGTCGCTTTCAGTCCATCCCATCTTTCACCGAACAACTGATACATTAGACATAATAAATACTGCACAAGCTTCTGGAATGTGGCAATGGAAGTTAAAGCTGAGAACTTTTCTTCTTTTTCTTTCTTACACTGTTAAACGATTTTTTAAAGCACTAGAATCTCCAACTCCACAGAGTTTAACAATATATTTATATCGTGAGAATAAACACAGACTGTCACATGATTTTTTAAAATCCTATTTCCGAATGACGATAAGCATCATGCGCTTTCACATATTCTCCCTGCGCTCAGGGATTTTTTTTTTTTTTTTTTTCCAGACAAGTTTCCGCAGCAGCGACTCCTTCCAACAGCACTGGGAACCCAGAAGGGAGTAGGGACTACCTCTTTCACTCAGAAAATAGCTCTTTCTAATAACCAAATGGCAGGCGAAAGAGCAAAGTTTGGTCAGGAAGACCAAAAGGATCAGATGTTTGGGGGTCGGCTGAATGGATTCACGGTGCTCCTCCGTGCCCTCCCCCACCGCTCCAGGGCTCGGCCACCCCTTCTCCTCTGCGTGTTCAGGCCAGAGCTGTCAGCTCTGGTCCGCAGAGTGCACGAAGCGGCGGTCCCAGCCGAGGCGAGGCTCAAACCGCGCGGAAGCCTGGAGTTTTTAATGGGCTGCTTGCGAATGGAGCTTCAAGACCAATGATGCCCACGCTGATTTTAAGCCTGGATCTCATCCTGGTCTCCGCAGCTGAACCTAGCAGAAGCTCAGTCAGGGGTGGGGGGAGGCCCCTCACCTCTTGGAGAGTTGATATGCAAAACAGTTACGTCAGATGCGGGGGCGGGGCACACCGGGGTTGAGTGGCAGCCTAGCTCTTGCCTTGGGAGGTGGCGCGAGAATCAGCCTGGTTCAGTGACTGAGACAAACTGGACGTGAGCGGAGCTGGTGCTGTCCGCCGTGCTGTTGGTGCTGAACGCGGGGTGCCAACGATCACTTGCCCTGTCATCTGGAGGCAACGCCCTCGTGTACCCTCTGGGCCCGGTGGGACCCGCTTCACCAGCAGGACCCAATTTAACTTGACAAAGGAGTGTGCAGTCGGACGTGGGAGAGACTCCTCTGTTTGCAACCGGGCGCCCATTCAGGCGTGACTTCGGAGATTTCTGTAGTTTTAGCTCAAAGTATTTTGATTTTTTTCCAACCTAAGAAGATCTTTTTAGCGTTATTTTTCTTCTTTTTCTTTTTCTTTTTCTTTTTTTTTTTT
This sequence comes from Nannospalax galili, assembly GCF_000622305.1. NCBI lineage: Eukaryota > Metazoa > Chordata > Mammalia > Rodentia > Spalacidae > Nannospalax > Nannospalax galili. Next base: position 5,756,763 of record NW_008347042.1, read on the forward strand.
AAATTGTGACTCATATTTCTACATCGTTTAGAAATCTTTTGGGGGGACTTTTTGACTTAAAATAAGGTAAGAATAGAATATTGTTATAAATGATTACAAGTGGGGGTAGAAATGCAGACTGTCATGCAAAGATTTAAAAATAAGTTGTTTATTTTTATAATCTGACATAGGACTTTGGCAACAACTGTAAAAATTAATAATTTGTCACATTAAGAGATGCTTTTGTAATAATAACGAAGACAGTAATTATTTAAATATTAGGGAAGTTGAGAGCTTTTTGGGGGGGAAGTTAATGTCATGTTACATTTTGCTCTAGCAATATAAATATTTTGGGTGAATACCCCAGTGTAGAGATTGGGTTAGAAAACATTCAGTATTGAGCCCTAGATATGTACATGGATAGTATAAAATACATCAAGTTCTTTAAAATAAATATTACTTCCCATATCCAAAATGTGGACTGCAAAGTGCAGAGCTCTCTTTCTTAACATGCTTGAGAAGGGAGAAGGTAGGGAAAGAAATATTTCTGCCTTGCTGGGTTCATTTACATATGTTGTTATGCTGTAGATGCAAATAAAACTAGTGAAACTCAGTCTGTGAGAATTTCACACCCCAAGGTCATGTGTATTTCCAAGTTGGGAACTGTTTGTCCTGCTATTGACTAATAAAATGTCACCCCTCCATCCCTTCATGTTAGAGGCAAATGTAAAGGGAATTTCTGATTTAATAGTACAGTATTAGCTTGTTTTGTAGCCCTGACTGTGGTTGATTGAATGGAGTAGGCAAGCTTGGGTTGAGAACATGTCTTGCTATTTCATCCATTTTTAACCTTTTGCATGCTTACCAGAAGCTTTTCTCTACTGAAGAGATTTTCTTTTGAAGCTGTGCTCCTTTTGTCAGTTGGCAGTGTGATCTGAATATGCTTTGAAAGGAGAATTCAGTGTGGGTAACCACTCACAGGACTTCTCAGAGCAAGGAACTGCTAAATGCATAAGTTCTCTGCTGGTCCTGTAGTTCTTGTTATTATTCTTGAATTTATTAACTAAGTGTGATGTTTGCTTATAAATGGAATTATGATCTTTCATTTTGTCATTCAGTGACATTAGATTAAGGAGAAATAATGCCTGTAAAAACTAAGGGCAGAGTTTGTTCTTTTACATTTCAGGAGTAAAGTTCAGGTGGCAAATAGATGCCCTGTATTAATTGGAATAGGTAAATTTATAAAGCTTTTCATGTTTAATTATCTCTAAACTCACTAGGATTATGTTTTTCACAAATTGCAGAATGTAATAAGTTAAGTTAAAATATTTTGTGTTTTAGCATATCTTAAGCATTTCAACTGTAGTTAGAGTTACTGGGATGAAGTTTGGGTGAACAAGATTTCAAGTCCTTCATCTAAGTAGGGATTTTTCATTTTTTCTACGTCATATTTTCCACGGTGGAGATTACTACAAGAAGTGGATATGTCTACAAATGCCCGTGGTCAAATGTAAATCCTCTTTAAGTTGTTCCCTTATTTTATCCTAATCAAATGGTCTTTGTAGGATTCATGTCAATCATGTGATCTTATGGCTCCATGTTCACATATATATTTGAATTTGAACAAGTAGAAACAATAAGTAAATAACAAATAAGACATAAGAAATAACCAGTAAGTTTTAATATACATTATTCTTTATGTTTTTATATAGATAGTGCTCATTACTAATTCATTTTAAACTTTGAGAACTAATTATTATGGAATAAATACCAGACTTTAGAATTTCTAACAGAATTATAGTTACTTTCAATTTTATTCATCTTGAAACATTCATGTCTATCTTAATTTGATAACTTTCTTGAAAGGCAGTAGCACATCAAACATTACATTCATTTAAATGTTTTTGAGATACCATGGACTTCTGCTTGCAGAAAGTTTTTCCAAAATCTGGTGTTCTTACAGATGAAATTATTGTTATCACACTGACATATTTAAATATTAGTCAAAATACTCTACTGTAATTATAACAATATAGATCACTAGCAGGTCAATAATACATTAGCAGCATCTCCCCAATACACATTTTCTATACCTTTTAGCTTTTATATCCTAGCTGTGAGGAAAGATAATTCAGGTTCCCATGTGAGTCCAAGTTTTGCATTTAGAAACTCTTACTTGGGTGGAGAATAAGATTCCTACTGTAAATTAATAAAGGAGACAATTTTGAAGACACTTAGAAGACAGCTAAATGTGATAATTCATGAATTGCTCCTCCAAAAAAGCAGCTATACTTTGGAATTTTAACGTATTCATTTGAATGCAAAGCAGTATTTAAAGCCACAGCACTGAATATTTTGTTAAAATAATTATGTATTTTATTATAGAGACTGCAAATGTAGCACTGTTTGCTTTAAAATGACGTGTATATAGAAAATTGTTGAACTGATTTAATTATACATCAGGTGATTTACTCAAGTTGTTTTCAGTTTCTGAAGGCACACTGACAGCGGCAAATATTAAATAAAAACGGAACTGTTAGGTAGATTTATTTTTCCTTAGAAATACAATAAAATTCTATGTATGTTTTTTGAGACTGAATTTAAAGATGATTCGAATTGGGTTTGTGTTTTCAACGATATGCATTACTTTCTTTGCTTTTTCTTTTCTATTCACTTTCACAGGCAATAGAGAAATTATACAGTAAATAATGATAAACCATAAATATTCCCCAAAACTTGGAAGATATTTAAAATTCCTTTAAAGCTGTGTTTACAACTATTGATGTAGCTTTTTGAGAATTTTCTTTGAATAAGCTGAGCATGGTGGCACACACCTTTAAACCCAGCTTGGGAGGCAGAGGCAGAGGCAGGCAAATCTCTGTGAGATTAAGCCCAGTCTGATATACATCGTGAGTTCCAGTCCACCTGGGGCTACAGGAAGATCTTATCTAAAAAAAAATTAGTGGTATTTATCAAAGAGACCTCCAAACCTTAACTTATGTGTATTGTTAACCCTTTATATTTGGTCAAATTACCGTAATAATGACAGTATGTTTTACTGCACACGATAATGTAAAGTTTAAAAGTTTGTTGTGTACTAACAGGGCAGGAAAATAGCTCCTATAGTTAGCATCATCTTAACAGCCAGGGGCCAATTATCCTTACCAAACAAACTTAATCATCTCTGACTCACCACCTCCAATGTCCTTTGGGTATAGTTTCCTTGAGGTGAGCTAGAAGGTCCCTTGTGGAAATACTTTAGTTCTCCAATTAAACTAGTAATACACAACCAAGCAATTGCTCCCCTTGTGCTTTAAATTACCTTAGTAAGCAATTAATATTATTATAATGGCTGAAATGATGAAATAGTATTTTGATAAATTCATCAGTCCAATGAGTCTTGATATGAGTTTTCTGAAAGAGATAGATTGAAAAGTGTTTATCAGTGCATGATATAATAAGAGACAATGTATGTGTGTGCATATGTTTGCATTTTTAATAGATCTAAGAGATGCAAGTTTAAGACATGCTGCTTAATAAAATGTAATTGACATAGTGTCTCAATGAAATTTGTACTTTTAGTGGCAAATAGGTCACTGTTGTTTTTTATTTAGGCTGGTATACTTGAGTACATGTTTTAGGAGGGGGATTGTTTGGTTTTTGAATGAAAATGCCTCTCAGAAAGTCTTATAGTGGGTGGCAATTGGAAATGAAATTTTCCAGAAATAACAAAGCAGAATAGATGTGTGCATAAGGAAGAAGTTATAGTGTACAGAAAATATGAGAAAATATAAAGAATTTGAAACGTGCTGAAAATAAACTAAATATCCATAAGAGATAAGCGTTTTTCTCTTATGTCTTCTGAACAATAGGCTATTTACTTCTAAAGGAAAGCACACTGGATATTCCTAAATATGAAGTATTTTTTCTCCTCATTATGATTATATTCATGTGTAAATAGAGTAAAGTTTGGAAAGAAGAGCTACTTATCTCTGATCTTACTTTAAAACCAAGCAATAAATATTACATAAATGTAGCTTTTGCTATCAAATTATGTAAATCTCTAAAGCAAACAGTTTTCTACTGAGTTCATTTGTGTGTCAATACAGAGAATATAATTTTAACTCATAACTGGTTCATAGCACTGCCAACAACTCTAAAGTACAATACAAAAGATTTAGAAACACTTTGTCACTGAGCTGATTTCAATCTACTCCTTATAACTGACAGGTAAGGGAAACATACTTCCCTGATATATCTTCCCTGTTAAGAAACATCAAAGTAGCCATTAAATCATACATACAGTAGCAATTAAAACATACGTACTTAAACTACACTTCTCAAAGATGATCAAATGAAAGTAATTTACCTTTCCCTTCAAGGCTGGATCATTTCCACAAAACACATTAGATGTTATTTTAAAAACTACAAAGATTTTTTAAATCCATAAAACCTCATAATTTTATTACATGAAAAGACAATGTCCACATGAACTTTACTTTTCTGAAATTTGAAGAAAATGTCACAACTCAGGACCAGGTAGAACCTGTGCTCCCTCACTGGGAAATAAGGAAGTAGGTCCTTCACATTTCTAAGGAAAATAAGTAGAGTTTTTACCAGTAATATCATTTACTGCTTCATAATGGAGTACCTATTAATATTTCAACCTTTGTTCTTAGAGGCAGGATTTTCTTATCTATCTCTGGAAAGAAAGAAAACAGAAATAGAAACCATTCAGATTATTAATAGGTATAAATATTTTATTCATATTAGGTCATTTTATTCACATTGTCATTTCACATTTACATGGCTGTGTGAGAGTTGATACTATCTTTGCTTTGTCTATGAGAAAAGAGAAAGTCATATCAATCATTACCACCTTTCTTTCTTGAGTTCATAGTATACAGAAAGTCTGAGAAAATATAAATCTGATAAAGGTCTTGAAATTATTCCTTATAAAAGGAATATCAGTTAAAGAGATAGGTTTATTTCTTTCATATCTTTTGGTAATGAGCCATACATTTTGTGTATGAATATCTATACATAGGACATATTCTTATGACTATTTTCATGCACTGACATGGAAAATATTGGGAAGAACACTGGTTTAACTCTGAAGTAGGATTCACAAATCAAATGAGGTCCACTAGCCCAGTATGGATGTCTACTATCTCTGTTTACAGCAATTGTTCAACTGGCATGTCTAATTCAAACTTAGAGTTTTGTTTCTTTATATGCTTTATACTACTGTGAATGCCTCTATTTTCCCAAAGTATTTCCTTAACCATTAAGTTATAGTAAAATTATTTGATTGCATTGCTGTTTAATATGCACACTTTTGAATGCATGGTCCCAAAGGTCTAACAGAAAATTTCTTTTGCATTTAATGTTATTAAAGATGCTACATTATTTGACCTAATAGACTACTAAAAATATCAGCTATAGCAAATGTTTTCCTGTATACCTCTAACAGAATAAGAAACAACAGAGTAGGGCAATTAGCTTTCTAAGAGTTCATTATATTTTCCTGACTAGATACCAAATTCCAGTATAAATACAATGCGACCTTTCCACTTAAGGGATCTGTGTTTGCAGGCTGTTACCTACATTTAAACCCCCAGGTGAGCAAGTTGTCAAAGTTTTGAGCAGTCTGTGAGATCAAATAAAATATTAAAATAAAATGCCTAGCCTTGAATCACAATACCAACAAAGGTGGTGTTTGGTAGGTACTTGATGCTGAGGAATCACATTTCATTGTTTCTAGTTCTAACTGAGGTAAAGGTGTAGGTTGACCACTAGCTGGGGCTCTGTTTTCAGTGTTAGCCTGCCCGCCAAGGTAAAGAAAAGGCCCTTATTGGTGATAACTAAAGCATAGCCCCCTGGGGAGCCACAGACTTGCATCACATTCCCAAGTGAATCCCCATTATGCAAGTTTATGTTTGTTTTATATGAATCCTAAAGGAGATAGGGAAGGTTGATTCTGTAGAGAAAGTTTAAGGTGGAATGATGCTAGAATTTTTTGTTTAATATTTTGCCTATTGGTCAATAATACCCAGTATTTTACTTTAAAAAGGAGTCTAGTAGAACATATAAATAATCTTGTAGTTTTTACTCCTTTATGTCTAGCATTCTTTTGAGTCAGTGTTCCACTTCTGTGTGTAACCATGCATAAAGTCCTTTCAGTGCATAAGCAAAGTGATCTTTGCATTGAGAGATTCTAAAACCACAGCTCTGACTCACTCCTGAACTCCATTAGTGAATTACAAAGATCTACTGGACATTTTGCTTCTGATTTCACAGTAACAACACAGGTTTTATGAATTCGTCCTACCCCTAGCACGGCCCTTCATCTTAATTTTATAACCTGTTAGATAATTACATAGTCTTTTTCCATACACTTTGATGTCAGAACTCAGGTGCCACACTTCTGTCATTTTCTTTAATACTACATGTGGCAGGTCTAGAAGTTTTGACATCCCTCCTTTGTAATGTGACTTTACCTGGTTTCCCGTTCTGTTTCCTTTTCTCTTTCTTTGACTCAGATTGCTTACTCATGCAGCCACACTTTGCTTTTCTACATTTGTCTCTGCTTCCTGATACAATGGTGACTAGCAGTAACAACAGCAGCTAAATTATCTGATGACATATAATAAACCATATATGTTGTTTTTGATCTGTAAACTGGTTTCATTTCATGTGCTCCATACCCTGTGATATAGAGACCAAAGCATACAGAGTTTTGTTGTCTAAAGAACTAGGCCTCAGACATAATATTTTCTGAAACCAGCTATGTGGTCAGCTCATAAGCATCATACTCTGCTAAGACAGTTTTCGTACCTCTTTTGGATTTACCTTGATTAAGATTTCAAATGGTAGTGTGCTTTGGAATCATCAGTGTATCTCTAATTTTTATTACATCAAGTTCAAGTTCTCTGCCTGTTTTTAATTTCTTTCTAATTGGTTCTAAGTCTTTTAAGTAGTCAATCCAATTTTCAATTGTTTCAAGTGTTCATTTCAGCCCTGTAAACAAAGAAAAATCAGAAGCATAGTGCTGTCTGAACTGTTGTGATTTTAAGAATCTGAGAGTAGACTCTACTCTGCAGCTAAGTCATTTCCTTACCGCTGTAAGAGCGAATTGTGCTCACATGTCTTGTAGAATCTTTATAGTTTTTGTTGCAATAAATGTCATATCAGTGCTATCCTGGAGATCACAAAATGTCCATTTTTGAAGAAACTTATGTTTTTGTTTATTGCTGTTTTAAAAAACATTACCACAAACTTAACGGTGGAAACATTACTTCAGTTTCTACAAGATACAATTAAGAGTCCAGGTTAGCCAGACTTTCAGCTCAGCATCTTACAATTTAAGTTTCAGCCCGGACTGAACTCTTATTTGAGGTTACATCTTACCCAACATTATCTGACTGTTGGCACAATTTATTTATTCTTTTGCAGCTCAGAACTCACCTAAGCCTGTTCTAGAAGGATTAAAGATTACTGTGACCTCTAGACCCAGGTTTAAAGGTCTCTCTTCATTAGGTCAGGCTCAACTAGCATAATCCTCCTTCTGATATACAAGTCAATTAACTTGAGACTCTACAACTTTAAAATCCCTTTCTCTGCAATACACTGCCATATAACCACCAGAGTACTATCAATTCACCTTTTTAAAATTCTGCTAATTAAAAGTCAGTCATGGGTCCTACCTACTCACAAAGTGAGGTGGCAGCATGTAAGAATGTGGGGCAAGGTATTCACACTGGATTTCAGCCTAGTTTGTCTGGCTAGAGTTTTACTTGAACTATAGAGTCATTTTCATTATTGCAATACTCTGAATTCTTCTTTCTTACCCTAGTATTTATGACCCAAGTTGCACAGTGGAGAGTCTGAAATTGCTTTTAATTAACATATTTTAATTAAATATGTTTTATGCTGTTCTTCCAAATTCTTCTCTTCATGGGAAAGACGCATGTGATTTTTTATGTATTAAAAACTCTATATGTCAAAATTATTGCATATTTATGGGATTGGTAGGTGGCTAAGTCAGTGAAGTGCTTGACATGTAAGCATGGGGGATCTGAATTCGGATCCCAACATCTAAGTAAAAGCCAAATGTGGTAGTGCACACCTATAATGTTAGCATTTGGGTGGTGGAGACTTGAAGATCCACAGGGCTTGCTGGTTCACCAGCAAGCTCCAGGTTCAGTGTAAGAGCTTGGGCCAAAAAAATGTGGAGAGTGGTTGAAGACACCTGACACTGACCTCTGACTACCATACACAGACATATACATACACACCAGTACACATACACATGGAAATAGATATGAAGAGGTGCAAATATACACACAACACACATTAAATATTTTTGCATATTTATGTAATTTAATCCTCAATGGAGTTTATTCTATTTCCATATGCTTTCATTTTGTTCATGTAAAATTGCAATAAACTTGTACAGTATTTTATATTTGTAAGACAATAACAAAATTGTACTTGGTAGCGTTAGTGTGTTTAGAGTTTTAAGTTTTGGTAATCTATCATTTTCTTATTCTTGTCTTGATTGTTAACTGAAAATCACACAAAGGATGCTTCATCCTTATTCTTTACCAGGTAGAGTTCTTCCATGTAAATCAGGGATCTGTATTAATATTAGGCTAGCAGATAACATAAATATTACATAGAAGGTAAAATGATATGTTATTTAGGAAAAGTAGACTATGTATATCTTATCTTTATTAAGAAAGAAAATGTCTATATTTCTTTTTAAAATATTTTATTATTTTTATTTTATGTGTTTGTGTGTATTGCCTACATATAGGTAAGTGCACCTGTGTCATGCAATGCCCATAGAAGACAGAAGAGGCTGTCAGATCCCCTGGCACTAGAGTTATGGACAGTTCTTAGCTGCCATGTGGATGCTGGGATTTGAACCCGGTTCTTCTGTACGAACAGCCAGTGTTTTTAACCACTGAGCCATCTCTCCAGCCCCAAAAGTCTACATTCCTAAAGAATGTCATGTTAACAGTATGTCAGATATATGGTGACATTTCTCTTGATTATTAAGTTAGATTTTGGCAAATAATTTAACTATTACTTTTGTGAACATTAGTTATGCCAAAATGATATTGCACTTACATATTTTGTAATTTACTTACAATGAAGGAATTTCATCATGTTGCATGCTAATATAGATTAGCTACTATATAATCCAATTTTAAATTTTCAAATAACATACTTCTTTGAAGACAGTTAAGATCATAGTCATTATAGTGTAAGTAAATTCAATACAGTTTTTACACATCAACTATGCGATAGGTCCTCTTTCAGGTTCTAGAGTTGCACATGAATGACAGGCATGGTTCTTGTTTTGATGTCTCTTTTGAAAGACAAGTAATGAGCAAATCAATAAATACAAAGTAGAATACAGACATGGAGAATTGTTAAGATAAAAACTGAAACAAAGTGTCTGTGGGATGATTAACCCTAAGTGATATATCTTCAGTGCACCCATTACACTTAGGACGAATACATCTCTTAACTCTGACCAGAGAAGTTTCCTTATGGAGCAGACGGTGACACAAAAACCAACAATTAGCCAATATGCAAAGAACAAGAGGATGCAGAGTACTTATCCCTGAGTAAGAGTGCTGTTTCAAACCTCTGCCTTCTAAGGCTCAGGGATCATTGTGGAAAAGGAGGCAGAAAGATTGTAAGAGTCAGAGGAGGTGGTTGACCACAAGGAAACAGAGTCTTCCAGATAGCAGGACAGGTACTCATATGAACTCACAGCAATGGTGACAGCATATACAAGTCCTATGCAAGTCCAACCACATAAATCTCAGCATAGACATGAAAAAGTAAGTAAGAAATCCCAACCCAACCTAAGGAACTTTTGGCAATTGATGGATGCTGGGAGGGGGAAAGACAGAATCTTACAGGGTTGGGACTCTTGGTGGACTCAGTGGATGGATCCATACTGAAGGACATTTAGGGACACAAATCATACTCTATAGGACACACACACACACACACAAATGCACACACACATATTAAATTGGGTGGGGGCAGTGAGGGGACATGGGGAGGATCTAAATGACATCAAAATATATTGTATGAAAATGAAAAAATTCAATTAAAAGTCCCCCCCCCAAGAGACCTGAAACAAAGAAAAGAAGGCAAAAGGAAAAGAATACAATGTAAGATAGGGATTATTTCAAGTGCAATTCTGTCATTCTGACTTATCCATTGAGTAGCTTCCATCCAGAATTAACATTACTTAGTTTATTTATTTGTTTATTTGTTTACTTATTTAGATTCTGAGGTTAAACACAGGCCCAACATATGCTGATCATGTGCTCCCCACTGATTTAAATACCCAGCCCTTGTTACTCAAAATACACTAGCATAAAACATATTAATTGATTTATTTAAATGTAGCATTGGAGAAAGTAATACAAATACACTTCAGGGACTTCATAAAAAAATTTCAATTAATTAAGAAATCAAATTTTCTTTTAAAGTAATCAAATTTTCTTTTAAATTTTCTTTTAAAGTAGTTTTCTTTAAAAGTAAAATTTTCAAAGTAAATTTTCATTTAAAGTAAAAGTAAATTTTCTTTTAAAGTAAAAATAAATTCAATTCAGAAGAAAGATGAGTACTGAACATTTACTTTTAAAATAGAAATTATAATTAGAATATCTTTATTGTAGGATGTTAAAATCTTCTATAATGGACTTTAATTTGTGAAATACTATTCATGCTAAGTGTCACATTATTGGAAAAATTTAGAAGGTTCATGGAAAATGATTCTTTTCCTATGTAATGTTCTCATTAATGGAAATTCATGAGATATATAATATTGTCACTTGGGTGCTTTAAGAAGCAACAAGTAGATTATTAAAACATACCTCTAGTTGTGTCTGTGAGTGCCTTTTCAGGGAATATTAACTAAGGTGCTTGGGGGCAGATTCCCTGAATATAGTTGACATCATCCCACAGGCTGGGGGGTCCAAATCAAATAAAAGAGAGAAATAGAGGTGCCAGCTTAGTGTGGGCATTGACTTGCTCGTCTTACTGGCCACTATGGTGTGAACTGCTGTGTTCCTCCATACTTCCTTACATTGTGGCCTGATACCTTGGAAACTGTTATCCAAAGTAAATCTTTCCTTAAGTTGTTTGTCATGGTGACTGAGAATCTGACAACCCCAAAGAAACTGGTATTGGAGAAGTATGGTTGTAGCTGTGACCAAACCTGACTGTGTGGTTCTTAAGCTTTGGAGTATATATGTGGGAGAAATTTGGAAGCACTTAGGAGTGCAGGCTAAAGAAGCCCTGGAACATTATAAGCAGTACTTAGTGAGTGGTTCTGGTAGGTCTCAGAAGACCAAAATGCATAGAAATAGAGGCTACAAAGACTGTGTCCATGAGGCTTTTGAGGAGAGCAAGGACTTACTGGGAAGTGGAGTAGAAGCCATGCACCTCACATTGTGGAAAATAATTTGCCTTCATTTTATTCATACTTTGTATGGCACTAAATTTAAGGTAATAGATCTGTTAATATGGCAAAGAAAATTTCAAGGTATTTGTTATTCAGACTTTTTTCCTTAACTTTTTCTGGCTGCTTTTAGTCAAGTTTATAGTGAAAACCAGTAGCAAAGGTCAGATGTGAAAAAAAAAACAAAAAACAAAAAACAAAACTCGAATTACTTATGCTTTGGCTAGAAAAGTCTATGTAAAGTTGGGGCAAGGAAGGCACGGTTTCTATAGAAAGTATAGCCAATGAAATGAGCCAACAGTTTTGCGCTAGGACAATAGGAAAGATGCCTTGAAAATGTCTTAGAAATTGGCTAGACACCATCCTTTGTATGATCAAGGATGTGAAAGAATAAGCTCATTTGAAAGACTTCTTGAGAGTGTTTCCTTGGGTACACAGCACAGAAACCTGCCTAAAAGACGTTTCTCCAGGATTCATCTCACAATCTTAGGCACCCAGTGGGGAAAGTCACAGGCAATAAGTAGAGTCAGCCCAAGACAGAAGCCATGTAAACAGAAAAGAGCAAAGCGGGGCCGCCCTGACCCTTTAGCATTGTCGTCATGATACCACGGACTCCATATATCGGTGCAGTGTATTCTCCTAGTCCTCCCTTTCACTGTACCATTGTATTTTACAGGTATGTAAAGAGTTTTTCCTGTCTCAGAAGAGGCTTTGGAACAATATTGTAACCTTAGGGATTCACGATGAGGGACTGGATTCATTTTGCATTATGAATCTCCTCGGAGCAGTCAGGGCAGAAGATTAGGGTTAAAATATGAAATGCTCTTTACAGGCTCAAGTGTTGATAACTTAAAAAATGGTTTTTATTTTGTGTGAATGAGTGTTTGGCCTGTATGCATGCAAGTACACCCTTGTTATGCAATGCCCACAGAAGCATTGGGTCCCCTGGAGCTGGAGTAACATGGTTGTTAGCCTACGCAGGTGCTGGGAACCGAAACCCAGTCCTCTCCAAGAACAGTTGTTCTTCCCCTGAGCTATCCCACCCGGCCCTAATGGCATTTTCTCCTCATTGGTGGTGCTGTTTTGAAGGTGGTGGAAACCTTACAAATGGGAGCCGAGCTAGAGCATGTAGGCCATGGGAGATGCTCTCCGCCCTCTGTTTGATCTCTGTCCCCATGAAGTGAGAAGATTTTCTTATGGGCTCCCACTGCCATGATGGGGCCAGAATAAACAGAGAAAAGGTCTGTGGACTGTAACCTCTGAAATACTGAGCCCAAGTAAGTCCTTCATCGTCACTTGGCTGTTCTTGGGCTTTTCCTCACAGTCATATAAAGATAGCCAACACAAAAATCTTCTCATTTTGCTTGGTACTACACTGTATTTAAAATAAGCCAATTCAGTGTCTATTTTTACTTAATGTTTAAACAAACTATACAGAATACTTTGCAAATAAATTCTATGGTTTAAAGCAAATATCAGAGAATATATTTTTACTCTGTGAATTATGGGGCTTATTTGTTCAGAATTTTATATTTTAATAGAATATTTACATATTCTAAAATCTATGCTCCTTCAAATCAGTGATTGCATGATTCAGTGTTAATTTTAAATGATCTGTTATCCCAGACACTGTCATTACTAGGGAGACAGAAATGCTTAGAATGCTTGAGGTTTATGTACATGCTTGAGAGATCAGTGTTCGCTGTTGTAGTTATGCGTTTCTGTTCCCAAAGAGTAATCATCATAGAACCAGGAAAAAGCTAAGGAAAATAATGTTAATAAACAATATATCTGCAACTTTACAAAAGAAATGTCAAAAAATTTTTTTTGGTCTTTTTTTTTGAGACAGGGTCTCTCTGTTGCCCTAGCTGTCCTGGAACTCACTATGTAGACCAGGCTGGCCTTGAACTCAGAGATCCACCTGCCTCTGCCTCCAGAGTGCTGGGATTAAAGGTGTGCACCACCACACCTGGCTAAGAAATATCAAAATTTAATGCACATTTTTTCAATTCTTTGGCAGAACACCAAAAGTTAGTGCATTTGTAAAAAGTAAGAGTTGAGCTTGCACAAATTGTACCAAAGTTTTGCCTGAATTATATCCTTTAGTGAAATTTCTCATAAAACTATAATTAGTTGAGTTTAAATCTTTAATGAAAAAGAGAAAAATAATTCTAGAAATCCTTTCATTTTTAAGGATATGACTTTAAAATATTTTTTATTTAGTATTTTTATTTTATGTGTATGAGTGTTTTGCCTGCATGTATGTAAGTGCTCAGTGTCATACAATGCCTGTTGGAGTTCAGAGAAGGGCATTAGAGTCCCTTGGAAGTAGAGTACGGACGGGTGTTAGCTGCCATGTGGGTGCTGGGGATTGATTCTGGCTCCCCTGCAAGAGTAGCCAGTGCTCTTAACTACTGAACCAGCTCTCCAGCCTCTTAAGGATATGCCTTTACGATTCATGAAAACAACAATCTGAAATAAATAACTTCTGAAACTGTTTTCTTTTGACATGTGCCCTATTTCTTTGTTTCCTGAGGCTTGAAGAAGGTGAAAGGCTTTTATTGTTCATGCAGGAATGGTCCAGCTTAGCTGATAAAGCTGGAGAAGGCTGTGTGTCAGCTACGAAACCTCACTGGATACTAGCTCTTTCCTGGACATTTTGTTACTTATATATGTTTTGCTGAACAACTCAGCTAAAAACTGCCTCTAAATCAGTCCAGGAAATTGAGGAATGCTTTAAGCGCATTTTGTTACTAGCTTTTCAATGCCACTATGTTTCTCTTCAAAAATAGTCTTCAGGCATAGGAAAAAGGAAGTTTTCAAATGCTCCCACTGTGGTAACTCCCATTTATTGTCCCAGCTTTTAGATCTTACTAAAAAATGCCTGATGTTCAAGAGAATGTCAAGAAACACCAACATATTAAATTATACCGGGGGTGGCCATGAGGCTACAGCAAACCCAGGCCTCAAATTCTGCTATTTACCCTAACTATGTTGTACATAACATTAATTATTGTTTTATACCAGCACTTGATAAACTTTGGACACAGGAACAAAGCTGAACACATCTTCAGAAGCTGTTCAACTCATCTCATGTTCTCAGTAACCAGCTTCATTGGAACTCTTCACAAGCATGACGCCAAGGCAGCAACCGTTCCAGGTTTATTTTATGGAGACTTTCTGTGATTTTTTCTTACATGTCTCCCTTAAGATATGAAAACTTTTAACTAAAGGAAATTTCAGCTTAAAATTTAATTTATTTTTATCAGAAAGTATTAAATATCCCCTTAGAGTTCAACTGTAAACTCACAGTGCTATCTAATTAGCTACTATATAGCACCATTCAGAAAAAAGAATGGAACATATTTATTTGTAACAATTTCTCTTTTTGTTTATTTACTTTTGTTGTTATTGTTTGTTTTATGTGAGGCAGGGTCTTACTGTGTAGAGATAGTCCAGGCTGGCGTCAAACTCACTATGAAGCTCATGCTGACCCAGGACACATAATCCTCCTGCCTCAGCCTCCAGGCCACTGAGGTGACAGGAGTATGACACAACACTTTTCTATTATTTCTAATCCTTTTCTTTTTACATAGTTTCATTGTGAAAATATTATTAATTCCTTATTTAGAATTTGACCAGTAGTCTCTATTTTAGTATATCATTTTTTAAAATTAAGTAACTTTTTCAATTGATATTTAACATGTAGTTTATTGAGATCATATTACAGTCAGATTTTAGTAGAAGTTTATATTACTTAGTATCATTTGACATAAATTTTTATTTGAATAGATTCTGAACTACAAACTTTTAAATATATGAAAGTCATTTAACTTTCTCTTATAACATATCCCCAGAAACTGAATTACTTGGTAAATATTTCATAATTACTTTTAAATGATAAGAAATAGTAATTGTTGCAAATTTCTATATTAACATCAGTGCATTTAGGCTCTAATTTAAGATATTATTTGATGACCCTGTTCATGTTATGATTTTATTAATTGAATACTGAAAATGTACCTTCTGAATTTTTGCTTACATTTGTATTTTTCTTAGAAGTAGATCTGCTATTGAAACATCTTTGTTTCATGATTCTTGACCATTAATTCAAGAGAAACTGAGCTGAATTGCGCAGAACCAGTGGAATTAGACTATGAAATCATTACAATGCCTGTTAACTAGTTACTGTGCTCTGGGTATACTTCTAGATATTTTCTGTTTCACTAAAAGTCTCTAAGAGCTCTTAGGTAGAATAAGGCTAAGACCAAGATTCCTGGGAGGTTAGGGCCACACTGGCACAGACAGAAGCATGTGCAGGTATCATGGGCTTTAAAGACTCATGCTGTTTAGTGTTTGTATATTGAGAATTCTGCAACTTTAATGTTACATTGTCCATGATGAGTTTTATTTTTTACTATTTAATGTCTTCATTAAAAATTATATTGTCCAGTAAGTGTTTCTAGAAAGCACTTGTATTTCTCAAGTGCACAAGCATTTTTTCAAAGTAACTTGCATTTAAAATATGTGTCCAAGCTAAATATATTATTTTGATGTAATTCTGATGATCTAATATTCCTTAATTACAAAGTACTAAAGTGTTAGCCAAACCCTGATGCATGATGAATTAAAACTTTCCTAATTCAGAGATGAAATTAATTTAATTTTATTAGTGCTATTACAGATCTTTGTTATTTATTCAAGTTTGAAAACATATCTCTCCCATGTTCTTTTTAATTAGCACATAATAATTTTACCTGTGTATTAGATACATGTGCAAATGTAATACAAATATCCAATGTGTGATGATCAAATCAGGATGATTAGCATCTCCATCTCTTTAAAAAATATATATATTACATATATATTATATTATATATATAATGTGCTTGTATGTATTCCTGAATGTATGTATGTGTACCACATGTGTACAGGTGCCCATGGAGGACATAAGAGGGTATTGGATCCCTTTGAACTGGAGTTACAGAGAATTGTGAGATGCCAAGTGGGTGCCAGGTCCTCTGCAAAAGCATTAAGTGCTCTTAATCACTAAGGTTTCTCTCCAGCCCCTCATTTCCATCTCTTAAACACTTTACTTTTTTGGTATTAGAAAACTTTGAACTTTACTTTTTTATGAAACTTACAAAAAACTATTATGAACCCTGGTCAGCTTATGGCACTTCTTATTACTAAATGAATAAAATATTGAATCTTTTATTTTGGGCATACTTCAGATATTTATATTAGTGACAAATGATAAACAGAGCATAATATTAAATTGACTTACAAATTAGTGTCAGAAGATAGCATTTTTACAAATCTAAAAATCATCCTATATATGTATACATACATGTTGTATATGTGGATTGACTTAGTATACAATACAAATGATACATTGTTAAGGGAAATTGACTGAATATACACTGATTTCAGATGTGAACAATCTTTGTTATCATGTAACTCAGCACTGAAATAAAATGAAGACATTTCACTTGGGATTTGAGTCAATCATATATGGGTCTCACTTTAATGTCTATCCACTTTCATATTTATGGATAATTCGATCAGATACATTCAGCCACCTCATTTTGGGGAACGCTTTCATAATTTTTAATGCTAGAGCTTTATAGAAGGCAGTGCGATGAACAGTGAGTGCTGACCACTACAAATGAAAGGTTCTACTTCTGACTTTACAATGTTCTTGCTCAAACATGCTCAGACAAGGTAACCATAAACATTATTTGGTTTCTTTACTTGTTTGTTTTGTATAGGGTTTTCTTTTTTTTTTTTTTTTTGTCTTTTTGAAGCAGGGTCTCCCTGTAGCCCCAGCTGTCCTGGAACTCATTATGTTGACCAGGCTGGCCTTGAACCCACAGAGATCCTCCTGCTTCTGCCTCCCAAGTGCTGGGATTACAGGCGTGCGCCACCACGCCCGACTTTGTATAGAGTTTTTAGGTTGCCTACTAAATATGACAATTTTTCTTTAGCTAACTACAATCATCATAGCACTTTAAAATCATTTCAAATGAAATAAGCTGCATACTTTCTAAAGTGGTTTGACAGATCATTTCTTTGTGAAATGTAAGTTAATAATGCCTGACTCAGGAAACAAAGGTATATTCATAAATCACATGGATTTCAAGAAACTTCATACCTTATTTTGAGTGGCACTAAAGTTTTACATGTCAGAATGAGCACAAATATCTTCCATGGAATTCATTTTCATGGAATTCATTTGCGATGACAGACATTAACTGTGCTTATTCTGAAATGTAGTATTCTATTTTTGTTATGTGTTAAAATGGCAGAGGCAGGAGGATCTCTGTAAGTTCAAGTCCAGCCTGGTCTTGAGTTCTGGGCCAGCTGGGGCTACAGAAAGACCCTGTCTCAAAAAGACCAAAAAAAAAAGTCACTTTGGAGTCTTCATTCTTAATATGCAGATATGTGTGTTTTAATATAGGAGTATGTTGATATGCAAGGTCTTGAGAATACACTGGAATCTTTGAATCATGTAGGTACAGTGCCTAAAAATGCAAGCAAAATTAAAAGAAATTTAGTATAACAATATTCATCACACTTAACTATATAATGTGCATCTTATTTGCTTATTTTTAAGTGTTTTGTGAAATTGTAGTAAGATATTGAGTGTTTATTATTTTTTATGTCAATTTAAAAAAATTAAAATTTCGTGTGTATGAGTGTATTGCCTGCATGTATGTAAGTGCATCCGTGTTGTACAATGTCTTTGGATGTCAGAAGAGGGCATTGGAGTTCCTGGAACTGGAGTTCTGGATGGTTGTGGGTGCTGAAAACCAAAACTGGGTCCCCTGCAATAGCAAACAGTGTTCTTAACTGGTAGGCCTTCACTCCAGCCCCCAAATTTCTTTAAATAAATATAGAAGTGTGATATATTGTAGGTAACTTAGACTGTATTTCAGATACGTGTGCTAATTTCAGGTAAACCAGCTAAAAAATGCTCTTTGCAGTCAACCTCATAGGTATAAACCAACGAGAAAGACAGCAATACAGTTGTAAAGATATTTTGAAAGTATACAGAAGGCCTCTTTGAAGGCAGGATAGAGAATTGCTCTCAAGTATCACTGTAACTTAGATGACTAGTAAAAATGTGAATTCAATTTGGGTTTACCACTTCATCAGTTACTTTCTTACAGTAGTGTTATCAATGTGTAATTCTTTACTACCAAGAAACCTTACAGCCTTCATTACTGGACATGCTATGAAAAAGCAAGCATTAACCCCCATCCAAAAAACAAAGATAGATTTAAAAGAAATTCAGTGAACTAGATCACAATAACATCTGCATATTATTTTAATTCGTTTTGCTTTTCTCTTTTGTTCCTCACCCTAACATACATTCGCTTTTTTCTTATTATCATCTTTGTTCTTTTAGTTTTAATTTTCATTATATGTTCACAAACTAACTTTGTATATACTGATGGGGTAAAAAAGTGGTGCTGTGGTATTTGATAAAATCACACATGTATCACCTCTAATTTTGGATGTTTTTGTCATAACAACATTAAAAATGCATTGCTTCAGTGATATTAAAATATAAGGAACTTTGTTATTGGCCATGCTGGTTAGTTTTTGTCAACTTGATGCAAACTAGAATAACCTAGAAAGACAGAATCTCAATTGAGAAATGTCCACCATTAGACTGGTCTCTGTAGGCATTTCTGTGGCACATTTTCTTCATTGATAGATGTAGGAGAGACCAGCCCACAGTGGGCAGCACCATCCTGGACAGTTGCTCTTGGGTTGTATAAGAATAGTAGCTGCACAAGTCAGGGGAAGCAGGCCAAAAGCTGCATCCTCCACGGCCTCTGCTTCAGTTCCTGCCTCCAGGTTCCTGCCTGAGCGCCTACGGAGGCTTCCCTTGATTATAGACTGTAACCTGTAAGCTAAAACAAACCTTTTCTTCTCCAAGTTGCTTTTGATCACTATGCTTATCACAGCAACAGAAAGAAAACTAGAGTGTTGGCTCTACTGTGCATGCTGTATAACTTATCTAAAAGCATCACATTTATCCCTCCTATCTGAAGCTTTGTATTATATATTAGTCACTTTTTTTTTTTCTCAGAAGAACCACGGCATTCTCGATGTTTACATTCTTGTAATGGAGAAGCACAGAAGTACTTAGTTCTGTCCTCCAGAACTGACAAAGATGTTTAAATATTTAAGTGGAATTTGATCCATACTAATCACTTACTCTGTACTTGAGTGAGTGTATGCAATATAGCAGACTCTGATATGTGATTGTAATGAATAGAATATAGCTCAAATGGTAACTTAGAAATAAATTTCCATTTGGAATAGCCTTGTAGGAGAAAAGTTCAAATTAAATCCTCTTAGTGCATTAAAATGCAAATATAAGATGGCAATCCAATTGAGTTACATCGATAATAGAACATATAACCCAAATGGAAATTCCTCCCAAATAATTAAGTTATAGCTATATAAATCACTGGTGTGTGCATTTGAGTTTTGTTCCTTCTCTGCATGCTTGAAAGTTCATTAACTTTGGATCACATTAGAATACATTTTGTTTATCTCCCATGGTAACTAGGCAAGTCCTTCTCTCTACTGATGCCAATGAAGACTCTTTCCTTGCATTTATCTGTGACTGAAGCTCTAAAGTCTGCCAACCGCTTTTGTTTCAGATGTAATTGTGGGACCTTTGAAACTGTGACATTACTTGAGAAGATCATTGTCTTAAATTTTCCTAATAAGTAATTTTGATATAAAAGGCATAATACTATGATGGAAATAGTAAGGTTCATAATTCAGTTTTGTAATCTTGACAAAAAAAAGCTTTAGACAAACTTCCACTAAGAAAACCTGTGAAAGCTTGCTTTCCTTGGTGCGTGTGTGTGTGTGTGTGTATGTGTGCGTGTGTGTGCTTGTGTGTATTTGAGGTAAAATGTAATGTCATGTAAACTATTAGGATTTAAGGTTCAAGCCAGCTGGGCATGGTGATACATGCTTTTACTCCTATAAGACTGAGACTAGTCTGGTCTACATAGCAAGTTCCAGGACAGCTGGGGCTATAGGCAGACAGGTCTCAAAGATAAAAACAACACAAACAACAAATGTATTTGAAAACCTTAGTATTTTCAACTGTATGAATCATAATAAAAATCTAGTCATCCTAAAAAATATGTGACTGGTATATATTAATTATGAAGAGAAGGCCAGTATTGCAATAAAAAGACAAAGTAGAAGAAAGTAATATGTTTTGAACACTAACTGGGAAATTATGTTAATTATACATGCTATTTGTATGGAACATTGTCAATTGTGTTGACTATTAAATTATTAAAGACAGTCTTTCATATAAATTTTGATCTTGAAAAATATTCATTCAATGTCAGATTTGAATTATACAAGGGACACTGGTAACTGAGAAAATAAACTCATAATTTAAAAATGAGAATAATTATAATCAAAATGAAAGAAAATTCAGAATACTTATACAAATGCCTTAAAAAGTCAATAACTTTTAAAGGTGTTTTTTATTATTAACAGAAGAAACAAAATAATCCACATAAAGAAGTGATAAATATTTAGGGTTACCTTGATTTGAACATTATAAATGTACCAGAACATGAGATGGTCCTCCGTAAATAAGTCCAGCTTTCACTATCTGTTATGAAGAACAGAAACAAATGCAAATTGTAGATGATTAATTATGAAAAGAAATGAAGGTGTTGAGTCAGGTTTTTAAATGTTAACCATTATCAGATAGCATTCTATTTAGTAAAAATATTTTATTTTAAGACATCACATTGAAGACTTTAAATGATTATATGAGCAAAGTATTGTCAGGATTTAGTAATTGATTTTATTATTAAAAATCACCATATGAATAGTGTAATTGTCATTTTTGACAAGCTCATGTGTGTTAAAGCAACTTGTTAGGTATTATGTGTACTTAATTTTATGTAGTTGTAAAGCAATTTCATATGAAGTACTTATTATAACAGATAAATACTGAATCAGAGAAAGCTTAAACAACATGACTGAAGTTAGGCGGCTAATAACGGACAGCAAAAAAACCCTTTGTGTAGTTAGTTATGCTTACATACTTAACTAGCAGCACTTAATGTTTTTATTTTACTTTTTAAAAAGTTTTGCAGGATATCAGTTCTTAGGAGACTATCACATCTCTGAACTCTCAAAGGAACTGACATATGTATATCTAAGGCTCTTAAATATACAAATAGAGATGCTTAACATCTGCCCACCACAACTATCACAATTCTGCTTGTCCTGCAGATGGCTCTACTTTCTTAAATGCTAATTTCTTCCTATGCTTCTCATTAGAATACTTAGTAATCATTTTAGGTTAGCGTCAACATATATGCAGAACCCAAACCTTGTTTTATCACCTTCAATGCCATTTCCCTTCAAGAAAATCTCATGATTGCTCCCTGGATTTTGTTCCTCTGGATACTAATGTTGCTTTTTTCTCTTCCTTCAATTATCAACAAAACAGCCTGGGGAATCTTACAAAATCCTGTCAGGCAGGATTACTCCTGTTGTAGATTCTCCAGTGGTTTCCTATTTTGTTTCAAGAAAAAGGCTGCTGTAAATGTCTGAGCACATATTCAACATTCACATGTGTGAAAGTTTGTCTAGGAGTAGAATTGCTAGGAATGTGTATATTCAACTTGGCTAGCCATGCTAGTTTCCTAGAGACTAGACAAAATTGCATCCTCACCAACAGTGTTTGCTTTTCTGGATGGTTCTTATTTGCAATTATTGATCCTTTAAAAAAATACCAACCACTTGTGAAATATCCTTTCTCAATATTTATACTCATTGGCATAGTTACTGATAGTATATCACCCTCACTTGAGTACATCACGTCCTATCCATGCTTGGGCAAGAAACGCTAATCATACTCAGTGGACCACAAACAAAACAAAAGTATGGAAGTGGAAGAGGACTAGTTGGGAAAAGGGTTTCTGTGGGAGACAAAGATGACAGTGGCGAATGGGTGATAAAAAAGACTAATATTCATTATATAAATCTATTATTAAACCATTGAACAAAATTGGAAAAAGTATAAGTGTTCACATTTAAAAATATCAATGAGTTTTAAATTTTTTTTGAAAAGTACATCATGTCTATAAGCCAAGCAAAAACATCAGCTTCCTCACTTGGACTGTGACCTGCCCAGGCATGCATGGACCTTTGGCCAAATTTTCCTATACTAGATATGAATTTCCTGTGTAGTGGGCCTCAAGTTCGATCAGAAAGTAGTTGGCTACTTCCTTAACAGACTTGCCACTGCTGTACCAGTGGTAACATCTTACCTATCCAGTCAGTAGTGTCACATGGAGGATGGCCAGCTGAATAAGACTGTTGATAGCTGCCCCCCTCCCCCACAGCCTGCATAGTGGCTTCTCATCAGCTAGGGCTAGTCAGCAAGGAGGAAGCTTCTAGCCCACTTCCAGATATATTTCTCTGTGTGCTGTAACCAAAATACACAATAGGGTCTTTCTATCTTATCCTACTGGGCAACCATCAGTGATGACAGTAGCTGCATTGTTTTGGGGGCCTCAGGAGCCTCCTTGGCCAACAGAACCTAGGGTGGTAGCCCACCGCTGTTGCTGGGATTGTTATTTACTAACATGTGGCTTCTAGGAGCAGCTGTATCTACTTAGATAGATTGGCTACCTCTGTTCAAATTCCTTTTTTGTAAATTTATTTTTAAATTAGCTTTGCAAGTATCAGGTTAGCTTATGAGTCTTTAACACATCCTTGGCTTCTGTTGACTCCTTCTTCTCCCTGCCCTTTGCTAAACTTTTTCACACCTTGTATTTACTCTTCAATTTTCATATCACGTGTGTTCCACTACCCTCCACTAAAACCTCCTTTTTCCCCTCTTATGCGATGATTTCCAGTTCTTTGGTCCCTACTACTCACACTGGCTTGCAAATAAACAAACATGTGAAAATTGGAAACTGGGATCCACATATGAGAAATAACATGTGGCATTTTCTCTTTTGAGCCTCAACCGCTTCACTTAATATAATATTTTTCCAGTTGTCTTGAAAATTTCTTTTTGCGTTAGGCTGAATAAGATTTCATTTTGTATATGTATCACATAGTGATTGCTCATTCATCTGTTGGTGGACATCTAGACTGATTCTATCTTCTTGTTATTGTAGAGCAGTAGCAAATATGAATACGTAAGTATGTCAGCGGTATGATAGATAGTCCTTTGAGTATATCCCCAGAAATGATGTAGCTGGGTCATATGATAGTTCTGTTTTTAGTTTTTTGAGAAATTCCCACATGATTTTTATAGTGATGTCAGCAGCTGACATTCTCATCAAAGGCTTCTTTTCTGCCACATCTTCACCAGCATTGATTACCAACTGCTTCCTGTTGATAGCCAACGTAATTGCAGTATGATGCAATCTCAAAGCAGCTTCAGTTTTCAGAATGGTGACACTTTAAAAAATATTTATTAGCAGCTGGGCATGGTGGTGCATGCCTTTAATGCCAGCGCTTGGGAGGTAGAGGCAAGCGGATTTCTGTGTGTTCAAGGCCAGCCTGGTCTACATAGTGAGTTCCAGGACAGCTGGGGCTACAGGAAGACCCTGTTCTACACAGTGAGTTCCAGGACAGCTGGGGCTACAGGAAGACCCTGTCTCAAAAAGACAGTTCCAGGACAGCTGGGGCTACAGGAAGACCCTGTTCTACACAGTGAGTTCCAGGACAGCTGGGGCTACAGGAAGACCCTGTTCTACACAGTGAGTTCCAGGACAGCTGGGGCTACAGGAAGACCCTGTTCTACACAGTGAGTTCCAGGACAGCTGGGGCTACAGGAAGACCCTGTTCTACACAGTGAGTTCCAGGACAGCTGGGGCTACAGGAAGACCCTGTCTCAAAAAGACCAAAAAAAAAAAAAATCAAATTATTGGCTTTTTGTTGTTCTTACTTTGAAATCGTTCTGTACAGATCCTTAGACCATATTTTCAATGGATTATTTTCTGCTTTTCTCTCTTTTTTTTTGAGTTCTTTGTGTATTCTAGATATCAATCCACTGTCAGATGTGCAGCTGACAATTATTTCCTCACATTCTTTAGGCTGTTTCCTTTGCTATACAAAGGGGTTTTTGTAATTTCACAAGGTTCCATTTTTAAAAACTATTGACTTTACTTCCCAAGCAACTGAATTTTTTTTTACTTATATCTTTATCTTGGAGAATTTTCTCTACTTTTTCCTCTAGCAGTTGTAGAGTTTCAAGTCTTTTGTTAAGGTCCTTGATCCATTTGGAATTGATTTTATGCAGGGTGCAAGGTAAGGATCTAGTTTCATTCATCATCATGAAACTATCCAATTTTCTCAATGCCATTTGTTGAAGAAGTTGTCTTTTCTTCCATGAATTCATTCATTAAATGTAACTCAAAATTGATTTATCAGTTTCAGTGAAGAACACCATTTGGAACTAGGCTTGGTTGCAGAAATCTGTACTTGTAGCTGTTGAGGAGGTTTAGGTAGGGGATTGCAAGTTCAAGACCCACCTGTGATACAGAATTCAAGGACAGCCTGAAATTTTAAAAAGATCTTGTTTATTTATTTACTTGTTTAAGAAAAAAAAAAAGAATTGAGGGATGTAGCTCAATATTAGAACAATTACACAGCATGTGCAAGGGCTCAAGTTCAGTTCCCAGTATTAAAAAAACAAGCAAATGGAGACTGAAAAAGTATCCTACAATGTGATTTTAATTGTAATTACATTGATTCTATAATGTGTTTATGATAGAATCCTCTCCAGAAAGCATACTGAATGTCTCGATTTAAATATTCGGTAACACTTTAATTAAAATTTTCATGTTTTCATAAAATACTTCAGTGTGTTTTTATTGATTTTTTTTATTATTATGGAACTGTCAAAAAATTAGAACACTTTGTCTCAGTGTTTTAACATAAAGATGTTCAATATATGCTTCATGTTGAATTTTTTGGGTTCAGGCTCATTTATTTTAATAATAGAGGTGAATTGGAAGCTAGCTGTGTAAACAACCACTTCATTAAAAACAAGAAATCTACCCTGCATTTTTGAATTGCTTGTATTTTTGCTACACTGAGTAGGACTACAGTACAATTCTAGTGGGACAGAGAATACCAAGTGTCTTCCAAGCTGCTTGTTTTGTTAGAAATTAATAAGTCCTATCCAGGGGTACACTCTCTACGGTCTATTATTCTTTACACTTTGGTAAACCTCACCCACCCACATCTCAGGAACCATTGTGGAAGAGGGAGCAGAAAAATTGTGGTGCATGATCATAAGGAAACGGAGCCTTCCAGGTCTCTGAAACTTGCTCATAAGAACTTACAACAAGGTTGTCAGCATGCACTAGACCAATGCGAACTCAGTCAGACAAAAACCCAGCATAGAACTGAGGAATTGGGCAGTAGGCCCAAACCTTATCTGAAAACTGTTGGTGGTTGTTTGCTGTTGGTTAGGAGAGAGTTGATCTTTAAGGGAGAGACTTTAGATAAGCTGACTAGATTCAACTGGATGAACTGGTACCAAGGGCCATCTAGGTACACAAACTTGACTCAGTGGGCTTTAATACATATTACAGAATGCATGAAATCCAGTAGGGGGACATGGGAGGTGTGAATGAGGGAGGGGATTAAAAACAGATGATTAAAATGTTTTGTATGAAATATACAAAAACTCAATTAAGAATTATACATTGAGGAAAAGTTATTTTATTGAACATGACATTCTTGGTATCTTTTTCTCCTGATGTTTTGAAAGTAGATGTCCTTTCTTATGTTAAGTGTACCCTTGTACTGCGAGTTTTCTAATTGTGCCTGCATGAGCTCCAGTCTCAGTGCCTCTCTCCTTTAATCAGTAAATGGGAATATTAATAAAAATATTAATCTAATTAATGAAATCAGCTACATGCTTAAGTAAAATTCTGTAACTATGAAAACTTCTTTCTCTAATATCATGCTTCCTCAGAAAATTGCTTTTCATTCAGATTAGAGGCAGTACCTTGAGCTCCATATGTCATTTCACATATTGAAGAGTGAGGCAGCTCAAATGCATGTGCACTTTGTGTGGATCTGTGTGATCTGTGCAACTTCCTCCCCACTTCTGCTTTCATGATGCTGCTCCTTCGCTGTCAAAGGCAGAAGTATAATTTTCAACTTGTGCATTAAAACACAAAATGTGTTTATATTAATGAATGACTTGTGATGCCTGATTACATTGATACCAGGTGAAATGTTTAAATCATATCTTTCACCTCAAGCACTTATGTTTCTCACAGCAATAATATTTTGACTTTCTAGCTTTGGAAAAATACGGTACGTGACTGTAATCTCCTAACTGTGTTGTACAAGAGAACATTAGGACTTCTCCTAAAATCTATCTGTAACTTAATGTCTACTGATCAGTCCTTCCCCATCTCTGTTGGTTGATGTTAACCACAATTGCATTCCAAACTTTTATGAGATCAACTCTTTTGATTTCATATATGTATTAGATCATGTGACAGCTGTCTGTCTGTGCCTGCTTATTGCACTTTTCATAATGATCCCTGGTTCTGGCCGTGCTGTTGCAAATGGCAGGATGTTGTCCCTTTTGTGGGGGAAGTAGCATTCCACTGTACATTTAAACTATATTTTCTTAATTTCTTTCATTAGTCAGATGTTGACTCTTGGGCACTGTAGCTTTGAGATATGGAATTTGCTAAGCTATGATCCAAATAATTACTGACAAGTTTGGCATAAAGGAACAATTAAATATATATGTTGTGATGTTTTGGTACAGAAAACAAGTGTTTTAGTAAAAGTTACTGAGAAAAAGCAAAGTATATTCTAATTATTTCCTTTCTTGTTTAGAATACTGCATTTTCAGCTGGACTTTTCTTAGTGCCTACTGTATCTGGTCATGTTTCCTTCATTTATTTATAGCAGCCCATTTCAAAATTAGATCACAAGTCTGCTTGTTTATTTTTAAGCATTTTTGATTCTTTGAAAATTTCATATAATGTATTTGTGAGAATTTAATACATTAATATTGTATTTACATTATTTCCATCCCTCCCGGTTCACCTCCAAACTTCTCCCATGTCCCCATACTCCCTCTCAATTTCTTGGTTTCATATATATATATATATACATACATATATATATGTAATATGTAATATACTGAGTTCATTTAGTGGTGCTGGTGTATACCTGTGCTTAGGGCTTCCCACTTGGGATTAGATAACCTCTCAGGGAGCCGTTCCTAGAGAAAACTGGTTCTCTTTCTCTCAGTGTCTGTTGGCTGCCTGCAGCTCTTCATTTTGAGATGGGACTCCATGAAATTTCCTCTATTCACCTTTGCATTTCAACTGGTTTTGTCATTATGTAGATCTTGTTAGACTACCATACTGTGGAGATGTCATTAATGTAGCTTACTACCATGTCTAGAATGTGTTAACTAGTACCAGGTGTCTTATCCCTTTGGCTCTTATATTCTTTCTGTCCCTTCTTCAGTGACACTCTCTGAACCTTGGTTGCAGAGGTTGCATTATAGATGTCTTACTTAGGGACACTCTAGTTCGATTACATCCATCACTAACTCCTTCCCCAAACTCGAAGTCCTCCTTAACACCCCCCCACTTATACAACCCCCAATTTCATGTTCTTTTTGTCATTAAATGTCAAACCATTGACTCCAATTTTTGGTGATGATATACCATATACTCCTGGGCGTGGGTTCTTCCACTGGACCTTGCTCATACTCTTAAAGAAAACTTATTTTCCCTCCCCCTGAATCCATCAACTGTCAAGAGCCCTCAGTTAAGGGTGGGATCACATGAATCCATTTCCAATCCATGATGAAATGTTGACAGGCTTGATCTTCCATGGATCTTAAGCATGCAACCACAGCTGCTGTAAGTTCATGAGTGCAGTAATCTTGCTATGTCTAGAAGACATGATTTTGCTCTCCTGCTCCCGAACTTCTGGCTCTTACAATCCTTCCACATTATCTTCAGTGATTGTCTCTGAGTCTTGGAGAGGGGTGTGATATACACATCCCATTTGTACTGAACACTAACTGACACTTATTCTCTCCATTTGAGCAATTGTGAGCTTCTGCCTTAACCTCCATCCATTAAACAAAGAAACGTCTCTGATGACATCTGATAAGTGCATTAATGTTTGGGTAGAAAGATGCTAATTTAGAGGACAGGTTAATATTATGTCCATTTAGCAAAATAAATGTAGCAAGTTCACACCTGAGACTTGTGAGTTTGCCGACAATGCATTTTCAATCAGATTTTCAGTATCAGGAATTTGTTTCTTCCTATGGAGGGGTTCTTAAATCCAATAAGCCTCATTTATGCCTCTATTGCACCCATGAACATATGTTGCCTCACTGATAGTTATTGGAGTTCACAGGGTTTGATTTTTTTTAAATTTATTTTTCTGGTACAGGGGATTGAAGCTAAGGGTTTATGCATAATAGGTAAACACTCTACCACTAGCTAAATCACTTATTTATCTTTAACATGGGCATTTTAAAAATGAATGCAGCATTTTGTTAACTTTACATAAGAAACTGAATACAGGAGCTTCCTCTTGCTATGCCCAGGACATTGTTACACTGAAGAAAAACCTGTATCTTGGTTTTCCTCATTTTTATTTGATAGCATAGTCTCTTTCCTTCTTGTATGAATCCAAGAAAAGTATAATCAGTATTCTCCAAAACACACTTTGGGAAATACAGTTGGGAGAAAAAAATATGTAATTTTGAAATAAAACCACAAATTGAATGACTTTCTCTTGGTATAGACATGATACATGCAAGCTGGATTTTCTTGTACAGAATTATGTACTTTTTCTAATTTATTTGAACATTTATACAATCTGCCATGTTTGAGTCTGTTTGTGCTTATCAGTTACTGCTCTAACCAATCTTCTTCTTTCACAAATGTTTACACAAGAATTCTTGTATCTACATTCCCCAACCGTACAGTTGTAGGACCTAAATTTGACATATTTTTAGTCTGTAATTTGGTTCTTGGGTGCGTTTTCCACAATTATAAATGCCACGGCTGTTCAGTCTTTCAGGCTTATTTTCAGTTTCTATATTTTTCCATGACTGCTGGAGTCTCACTGGTCTTCAAAGCCAAGCTCATGTCACATGAGTGCTCTTCAATGTCTCACAGAGGGAATTTTTAGGGGGCATGGAGAGAGAGCGAAGTTTTTCACTTAAGCCGTATTTTTGAAGTATATCAATACGGAAACTGATACTTGATGATCACATCCACATACAGAAAGAAAATTCATGAAGGATTTTTGTTTAAGAAGGGCAGACTTGAGTAAAGCAGTTGAAGGCACAAGAGTACACTGATACCCCAGTATGCAATGAATGATGGAGATCTCAAAAAGTAACTAGTGATGACAGATTCAGAGAGCTCCGAAACTGTGAGTTTGGACTTCTCTGCTAGTCATGAAAGCATAATGTACTGTAAACTTCAGAGTTTAAACATGGGACATACCATTTATTCAGTGCATAAACACAAGCCAAGTGCCGGCTACTCCAGCAGTGGGCTGCAGAGATAATAAATAGGTATCATCTCTGGCCCCTTAAAGCTAGAAGTATACAACAGTAGTCAAATATTTGAAAATGTCAAGGCACATACAAATGTACTTACAGTAGTCATTAAATTGAACAAGAAAGAAGACCTGACATATTCAGGGATAAAACTAGGGATAAGCCACACTGGCATATTGAATTGCAAGGATGAAGTATGCCGAAATATCATGTAGCAATACTCCCAGACTGCAGATTACAATTATCATTACATACTTTTTATATTTATATATTTTATTTACATGCATTTTATTTCTATTTATTTTTTTGATAGAGTCTTCTCAGTCCCAGCCTACCTGGAAGTCACTGTGTGGGCCAGGCTGTTCTTGATCTCACAGAGAACTGCCTGCCTCTGCCTCCAGAAGTCTGGGATTAAAGGCATGAGCCACCACACCCAGCTCATATGTATTTCAATAAATTTCTACCATGACCACACAGGTATCTTATCATAAGAAAAGAATATAATCTAATCACCTTTTTTCAAATGAAACCTTATTGTTTTAAGTATAAATAAAATGCAGGTATGCTTTTTGTAAGATAGTAGTATGAAAAGCATAGAGTTGGGCCTGGAGAGGTAGCTCAATGACTGCTCTTGCAGAGGACCCAGGTTCAAATCCCAGCATTCATATGACATTTAACAACTGTCCATAAGTCCAGTTCCAGGGGATCTAATGCCCTCTTCCGACCTCTGGGGCACTGAAGAACACAGGTGCACTTATACACATGCAGGTGATACACTCATACACATAAAATAAAAATAATAAAATATTTTAAAAAGAAAAACATAGAGTTGAACAAAATTATTCAAATAATGAAACTAACGAAACCTGAACAAAACCACTTTAAGGCCTTCATCATTCTGATTAATGTTCTCTGTAAGAAGGTAATGCCCAAATCCACTAGTTCTATGTTGATAGCAGGCATACATGAAGCTAAGAGCTCATAGACGGTTTCAAAAAGTGGAAAGCAAAGCATTAACTTGTGTTGCTTCAAAATTGGCAGATGTTGATGCTTTCAAATGTAGAATAGTTTCAATTCCCACCAGTTTAGCAGCTATGTGATTATGTAGAGGAATCCTCTAGGCAATTGAGGAAACAGAAATAACACGTGTAGTTAACAACAGAAGAAAAATACTGTCTGGTTGACGGTATTCATTTCCTTTGTTAACACTGATTATAAACATAATCATTGGTGATGGTAAACATGACCATTCCGTGAGCATGAGCTCTGAACATTTATGGGAAAATGAGATCATCAGCCAGGATTCTGCACTATTAAAACAACTCCTCGGGGAGATATACACGATAATGCCTTTATTCTCCAATCCTTTGGCTTGTGAGTGGGACTATGGAATTGCAATCGCCAGGAGCTAAATGAAGAAGAAGTTAAGTCATTTTTTCCAACATTGCATTATTGAAAAACACACTCTAGGAAACAATGAGCTATTAAGATTTTTCTTCTACCTTTCCTAAACCAGTATTTTATATTCTTTAATAGACAATACTGTGTAATTGATAGACATCGTCCAATTTCAGGCTGATAAACACCCTTTGATATGTAAAACTTTGGGAGCAGTGGCCTCACATACTTTAAAAATTGATTAGTCTGTGGTACTGAGTACATCCTCTGTAAATACTTCTTGAGTAAAATTGTTCTTCAGAACTGCACAGCCTGAAATGCCACAGTGTTTAAAGTTTACAGGATTATTCTTATCTCTCAACATTTTGCAGTTCAACAACCCAGATACAGTCATGAAAGGAAACAACCTGAATTCGAGAAAGAAGAATATTTGGAGGTATAAATTACAAATTAGAATTTGGGGCTCTAAGAAACCATGAAGAGCACACTTTTTGGGTCCTCAGTTTAGCAATAATGCATCAAAACTCTTTCAGTGATCTATCCAACATAGTACAAAGCAGGAATCTATCAGGAGTTCCAGGTTCCAACACTATACACTCTGGCACAGCCATTAGGATTGTACTTCCATTTCTCCGGTGTTAGGTTTCAGTTTTTTAAAAATTTTTCCTTGGTTTTTGTTTCTTTGTTTGCTAGGTTGGTTTCAGGGGATTGTTTTATCCTTTCTTTAGATGGGGTCCCTTTCTGAAACTTAGGCTTGCTTGGTACTTACTATACATCCCAGACCAGCAATTCTCCTACCTCAACAGTTTAACATCCTTACAGGATGATACCCTACATTTTAAAATGGTTTTGAACTGCTTCTAATAATAAAATTAATTTTAATAAAATGGTTATAATGACTCAGGGACTAAGGAAGAGTGTACAGGTTTACCATCTTGGGAGTCAAATTTTTCTAGAACAACTGAGATGGAGAAAGCTCCCCTTGGAGGCAGAAGGTGACCCTAAGAGAGTTTTAAATGCTGTGATTTCCTGTATGTAGCAAAGTTGCCCTATTGCTAAACCCTTAGGAACAATTTACAGGACAACTATTTCCAGAGTCACTAACAGTTTTCAAGTCAGACTGGAAAGAATGGATGTTCAAAATGTGAATAATTTCTCCAGTAATGGAGCTTTGTAACACACACACACACACACACACACACACACACACACACACACACACACAGGACTATAACACTACACTATATGTGTGTATTTCTGATCAATAGCATTGTCAATGAGAGGTTTATAATTAGCAGTTAAGCCTTCATCTGCTTAGGTAGAGAGCAAAAAAATATTCATTCAGACACTAAAATTCTATTCTTTGTTTCTTCAATTATACTCAATCAGCAGTGTGATTACCCCTAAATAGCCTGCCATATAGGGTGGCCAAAGTTTAATTGATATAATTTGAGGTAAAACAATTTCTTTCAGGACCATAACAGATAATACAGGGCAGGGATTAAAGTAGAGTATGTCTCATAAATATTAGAATCATCTGTGGCCTCTGTGTAAAATACACATTTGATATTTCACCTATGACCCCTAGAATCAAAATTTCTTTGTTGAATATGGAAACTTTTAACAAGCATGACCTATTCTTAATTTTCCTGTTCACCAAAGTGTCAAAATTGTAGGCTTGGTATAAATGTCTATTAACTCAGCTGGTCTGAGTGCAGAGAAGGAACAAAATCAGGGTTGGGGAAGAGACAGCAGGCCTTGTTTGTACCAGGTGCATCTGACTTTCTATTGCTACTTGTGTCTTCCCAGCCTAGAGCATCTTCTCTCAATGAGAAGTCCTGCTATTCTAACTATGCATGGGATGATTTTATACCCCGTGACATTTGATTACTATAATCTCTGTAACTAAAGTTCAAGTGCTTCGTCACATTCTCCAGAAAACCAAACTATATTTTGCATGTGACTATACTTTCAAATGATGCTACCATTTTAGAGGGGATGAAGGAATTTGTCCTATATTTTAAAAATCACTAGTTTTTATATTTATCAGGATTTAAATGTTTGTTTGTAGTTATTTGTATGCTTGTATGTGTATATGTATGTGGGTGTACTTGAGTGCCAAAGTTTGCATGTGGAGGTCAGAGAACAACTTGTGGGAGTTCATTCTCTTCTTCTTGGGGCTCTGGGGATTGAACTCAGGTTGTCAGGCTTGTCCGCAAGCACTGCTACCCACTCGTCCATCTCTCAGGCCCCTATGTTGAACAGTTCTGATGCCATTGTATTTTTCACTGTGTGTGGGTGCAAATAAATATTTGAATGGACCAATTTCCTTACTATAAAATATCCACCGAGCTTTATTATCTTGCTACAAAAAACAGAATATCTTATTTTATCCTTAATGAAAAATCATGTGCTATAATTACACAAATGACTCAGATTCAACTTAAGGAGTGTCATATAGTAACGTGCTTTCCTTAAGTGAATTTTAATTCATCTATATGGATTATGTTAAAAACAGTACACAATTGAACTTTAGTTCCTTCCTTCCTTCCTTCCTTCCTTCCTTCCTTCCTTCCTTCCTTCCTTCCTTCTTTTTTCTTTTCAAATGGGCCAATTTGCTACTCTAACACTCTCCCCACTCTGAAGATCCATAAAATCTTTTAGGGATTAGATAAGAGCTCCCAAATACTTTTAACATTTTTGGCCTTTGGAGCAGTGTATGTTGCTAAGAGGCCCAAGGACATTTTTACTTTTAAAAATCATACTCATTTGAAGCTTTTTATTTCTTAATGTTAACTACTAGTTATTTAGAAAAATATGGCTGCAAGGATAATAAGTTTTTGCCTACAAAGATCATATTAGATATATGTATGTTCCTTATTAGTTGCTTACAGAGAGCTCACATTTAGATTTGACTGAGCTTTTAGAAGATCACTTTTAAAGGGAGGGCTATATTAATTATTCACCTTATTGGGGGTTAATTTATAATTATGATGAACCATTTTATACATGCAGTACCAAACCTATAGATTTAGGAATATTCCTTCTTCTAAATAAAATCATATAGACAGTGAAAACAAGGAACAAAAGGAAAAATTTTCAACTACAAAATACTGACTTTTTTCATATAGGATTTGTCAAGTGTTTCAGGAAAGCAGAATAAAATCATCTCACAAGACTTTCAGTTTGTTACTTAAAACGGCAGTGGTTTCAGAAAATAAAAAACGCTCAGTACCTGAATGGACTTTATTCCTCTGGGCTTTTAAGAATTATCCTGCTTTTTGTATGTGATCTCACTGTGCTGTCTTCTTTTTTGGCCTCTCTCACCTCTGGGGAAGATTGTATGCAATATTTGATTGATAATTTTGATTAGTATGTACTTGATATTTACTGTACCCTAAGAATTTGTTATGCAGTTATGATTATAGAATCAAAGGTTTTTGTTTCATTTATTATTTTGTAAATGACTTACTACAAATATGAGACAGACTGACTGCCAAAACTTGAAACACAAATGATATCAACAACTTGCCACCATTATATACAAAGGATTAAATTACAGGTAAGATGTTAATTTCAACAAACGTGAGTTAATTAAAAATAGAAATAGATAGTCTTAGATAATGAAGTTATAGTCAAACTTAATTTGAGATAGTAATTTGCCAAAATTTAACTTTTATCACTTTTTTGGTAATCTTTTTGTATATAATGGCATTTTTATAGTGCCTGTAACTTTTAAAAGTTTTTAATTTGCAAATAGTATATAATTAATAATGGGATATCTTGTTAAGAAGGCAAGGACAAAAACATACTTTCCCCTGTATGATTTCCCCTGTCTTCTTATCCCGGCCATCTGTCTACATCTTCTGTTACTTTGAATAATCCTGGGCGTTGTTTAAATATAATCTATCTCAGTCTATTGGGCTGCTGTAACAACACATGAGGAGATAATAAATGGCAGAAATTTTATTTCTGCGGGTTGTAAAATGCAACATCAACACCACTCAGGTGTCTGGTGAAGTCCCATTTTCTGGTACACAGAATTTGTCTTGACACTATCTTCGCCTGGGGGAAGGGAAGGAGTTTGTCTTGCTCTTTCTTCACTCTGCCTTTTCATGATTTGATCACTCACAAAGGTGTCACTTCCAAGCATCATCGCATGATGAGCATCAGAGCTCATCATTTCATCGTTGAGATTTGTGAGTAGCAGAAACACTCATCCTATAAGCAAATCTTCAACTCAAAATTTGAAAGAACTCAGAGTATTAGGAAACTTCATACATAAACATTCCTCTCCATGAAATTTTATATATCCTAGACATATCAGTGATTTAGCTAAATACCAAGAGAATTTATTTGATCATACTGACTCCTGTCACTCAAGTGTGAGACATGTCTTAGACTATGTAAGTTTTAAGGTATCCTTCAAATACAAAGTTTTACTGCTTCATGCTTAACAAAATTGGATTCATTTTGACACGAAGTTAAATTTATTATGTTAATTACTTATATTGTATGATATTTTTTCTTCAAAGTATTTTTTAAATAAATAATTTCTTGAGAATTTCACACATGCATATAAGATGTTTTGATCAAAATCCATAACCACTCCCTCCCTTCCTACTCCGCCCATATCTCCCTACCACTTTTTCTGATAACTTCATGTACTCTTTCTTCTTCTTTGATTTATTTATTTTTTATGGAGCTTTTGGCTTCTCTAACACTTCCACCCTCTGAAGAGGTAACCCTAAAATCTTTTAAGGATTAGATAAATGCTTTCAAATATTTTTGACCTTTTTGGCCTTTGGAATGGAGTAGGTTGCTCAGAGGCCCAAGGACATTGTGAGTTTTAGCCAAGAAATTGGCTACTTTTCTTTGGGGTCTTTTTACCCTAACTGCCTAGCCAATTCCTACCTTCTGTTCTTATCATACCATTCTCTGGAGAGGTTAGCCAAATTGCCAACAGGGAATTGGGACTCAGACCACTCTGGCTTCTTCCATGTTGAACAGGGATGCAGGGTGAGGCAATTGGAGGACCCCTTCAGTGGGTCTATCTAAAAGACTCCCAAATTGCATAACTCTTATCTTGAGGAGGAAAAGAAAGTTGTTGAATTGTGAATAGAAGATGTGAAGGAGAAGTAAAGGCAAGAGTAATTAGCATTGCAAGATCTAGACAGGGACCTAGAAAAAAGTCAGAACAGCAATTTTCAAATGTTCATATGGGATTCCATTGGAATTTCTTGACGAGGGCTTCCAAAAGCATCTCTCTATTGGGTTCCTCCTCATTTTTCTTTTGTCTTCCAAGGCTGGACTTGAGAGTGATGGAATCAGGATTTGCTTTCAGGCATTTTGATAGCTGTTGGAGTGGTTAGAATCAATGTAGGTTCCCTCTCAAAGGCTTCTGCATAGGGGGATAAAACAAATTTATCCATCATTTTAGAACATAGCTGGTTGTCTCCCTGAGCTACAGGTGGGTACTACAGTATTGGAGACCAGGATTTGAATTACATCTGATCAGCACTTTCTGGTTAGGAAAAAAATCATCAATGAGAAATAATTGTCTAAATAACTTTTTATATAGACTTAAGCCTAATGTCTGGGAAGTGTAACCCTTGATTTTATGTCTTACAGGGCCTATACTGAGTTCAATATTGTATAACTGTATTAATTCAACAGCAAACCTAAAAATTTTATAGCCACTTTTGAAAGAGCTGTATCTTTGCTCTGGAAAAAGTTATTGAGCATATTAAAGCTGTAATGATATGCTTCTAAAAAATAAAAAATAATATTAAAAAATAACATTATCTTATTAATTTTGAATATTTCAAAAGTTTACATAAAATCTAACAATTTATTAATTGTCTAGGTAGTGGGCATTATAAATTTGACCTCTGTATTTAATACCAGGAGCTTTGATTATTGGCTATTAGGTTCCTATAGTACAATACCTCAAATGAACATAATCATACCACTACATAGATGATTAAATGATATAATGCCTGTAAGTCACTTTTCACAGTTCTTGGAACACAGATGCTCAGTAAATGTTATTCTTATTAAATTTATCGTTATTCTTGTATGCAAACTGAAAAATAACTTCTACTACCCAATTTGAAGCTATAAACATGTATATTTTCCTATGTATTTTTTTAAAAAAAAATCCCTTGAACCCTTAAAGAAATATACTGATGATTTTACTCTTTGGTTATACTTTCCTTTTGGGTATTTAAGACCGTGCAGTTGGCCCAAATAAACTAATTTATTTTTATTCTTAAGGTCAGCTGAGGATCTGGCCTCAGGGGTCACATGGGCTTGGGAGGAGTCCCTGGTTCCTTTGGTTTTTCTTTTACCAGTTCCGTCTATGAGGAACTTTCAGGATAAGTCAAGATAAGTCAAAGGTCTTTGTCCACCATGTCTGGCTTCACTTGGAAGCATGAATGAGATGTTTCCTCTGAGTTGACCCTTCTGTTTTTAGACTGGATATTGGTTCAAGTCCATCCCATGGGGCCTTCAAAGTATTTTTATTGAATTTTTGTGCATTTCTTACAAAACATCTTAATGATCTTTATACCCCCTCCTCCATCCACACCCTCCCATACCTGCCCTCCCCACCAGATTTCTTGCATTCTGTCATTATGTTAAGGCCTATTGAATCAAGTTAATGTACCTAGACATCCCTCACTGCAAGTTCATCCACTGTGATCTAGTCAGGCTATCTAGTGTCACCCCTTAAAGAAAATCATCTCTCTCTCTCACCTAGAAGTAATCAGCTGCCAATAGTTCTGCTAAGATTGGGGTCTGCTGCCCATTCCCCCAGTTCTATGATGGGTTTTTTTCTGCTTGAGTTTGCATGAGTCTTTTGCATACTGTCACCATTGTTGCAGATTCATATGAGCAAGGTCCCAGGAGTCATTAAGATTCTCTTTTTATATGGTTATGCACCTCCTCCCCTGGCTTTACAATCTTCCCACCCCCTCTTCTGAAATATTCCCCAAGCCCCAGGTAGGTGGAGTTAATGTAGGAGTCCTGCCCAAGGACCCACATGCTACAGTCTCATATTTTCTACACCTTGGTCATTTGTGTTCATTGTCCTCTGTTACATGTGGGAGTTTTGTTAATGAAGGTTAAGCATTAGTATTCTCTCTACCCCTTGTTCCACTATGTTCCATGAGTCTTAGGTGGAGAGGTTCCATTATAGATATGTCACTTAGAGTTGGGCATTTCACAGAGACTTATTTTCTGTGTATGACCAGTTGTGGAACTTTGTAATAGACTCCATCCATTGCAAAAGGAACTTCTTTGATGAGTGGTGACTGGTATACTTGCCTGTAAATATAAGGATCCATATTTAGCACATTGCAAGAAATTACATTTTTCTAGGATGTGATAGACTCAGGGTTTTCTCTAAGATCTATGACCTATCCAGTCATGTATATTTGACTATGTTTACAGTACTATACATGAGTTCCTTCCCACTGAATGAGTTTTAAGTCCAAATAGGTAGCTGTTGATTACCTCCAAAATAAAAGAGCCACTATTGCCCAATATAGTTTGCTGTGCCTATCATTGATGTGGTTGTTAGGCCTTAAAAATGGGGTTGGATGATCAATTAATGTTCTCTCTTAGCAGCTTAAATAGTGTCCTCCAAAACTATGAGAACTAGCCTTCAGAGAGGTGACTTCCAGGTCAGTTCCAGCTTCATTGCTACAAGTCCTGTGTTCAAAGTATGTCCTGTCTTCAGCAATAGGATCTTACCTTCAAATTCTGGGAGGTATTCAAGGACTGTGGCAATAGTCTGTGTAATTTTGGGAGTCTCTTGGACTACACTGGCTAACAACTCAAAGGGAGGTTTCTCTTGTCTGGCACTGTTCCTTGCTATATAGCCATCAGCTATACACATGGACACATGTATATATATTTTATGTGTAATTTTTCAGTTTGCTTTTGAATTTTCACACCAGCTAAGCATTATCTCTCCTCTCTCCATGTTTAGCTCTCTCTCTTCTCTCCTCCGTTAAATTATCCCCATTTTACCCATTTCAGCCTTGATAATATCTGTTTCCTGTGGTCCCTCTCTCTTGAGCTCCTTCTTCCTCTTTACCACCATGGTTCCTTGTATAACCTTCCCTCTTCCCCTCCCATTTAAATACCCTCATTATATCCATTTCCCCCTTGGTAACACCTACCTCCTACTGTTCCCCTCTCTCAGGCTCTTTCTTTCCTTTTATCCCCCTTTTCCATTTTCCTGGCTCCTGCAGTTACATCAAGATATATACTCATATATAAAGATTTCATGCTAGGATACCAAATGACAAAAAGCATATATCTTGTTTTTCTGAGTTTGTGTTACTTCCCTCAGTATAACAGTTTATAGTTCCATCCTGCACATTTCATGATATCATCTTTCTTTATCACTGAGTAGAACTTCATTTTGTAAATGTATATTTTCATTATTCACATTTTATTTGAGGGATACTAAGATTGCCTCCATTTTTAGTTATTTTTCATTGTGGTTTTGGTATGTGGGTTTCTTTTGTTGCTTGTGACGCTGGTATGAAACTCATACCTTCCTTTGTTGAATTGAAGTCTGATTCTGATTACATTATTGATGTATCTTGGTTGCTTTCCCACAGAGACTGAGTCAAGAATTCTCAGGCAGTCTCCAAGTTTCTGGTTCCTTACTAGCCGGCAGGGAAGATTAGTCCCCACTGTAGGTTATTTTAATCAGTAAAACAAGGGATTCTTGTCAAAAGAAAGTTACTCTATAATAAAATTTTTAGTGGACTCATAAGCTTATAGATGCAGGGAATTGATATGTGAATGTCATCCATTTTCACTGGAGCATATCTTGTTTAATATATAAATAGAATAATAATATACTGTGAATGGTTTAGCTTGTTATTTTCTTCCTTTCCAAGATTTTCACTTTACATATAAAGAATAGAACTGGACTCTCACTATTTTTATACATATATACATATATGTATAT
>NW_008347042.1:5797327-5860983 GCF_000622305.1 Nannospalax galili
ATTTGTCTTTGTGTATTTTATTCAAATTTGTGTTTGTATACCCATAAAATTTTATTGTACACTTTAATTATGAAAAGTTACAAAGTGCTATGGTTTAAGTCCAATCAAAGAAATAAATTATTGCAAAATAAAGGTATGAATTTTGTAATAATATTCTGTGAGACAGAACTGATTTTAAATTTTCACAACTCCAATTAGTTTTTGCATTTACCCAAAAGATTTATATTCATGAATCCTTGCATTACACTGTGATCATATCTCTGGTAGTGTAAAATTTTAAATTTGAAGGACATATTATTATTACCTTCTTTAGCCTTCGAGGCCTTTGCAAAATATAAAAGATAAAATAATACTTAGACAAGTCATAAAAGGGGAAATGACAAGAGCATAATTTTGAGGAAGCAATGCAGTAGCTGACAAAAACTAAGGATTTATAGAGAAGTAGGTGAGGCAGCCTGGAAATTTACATCTCCTGAGATAATGAGAATGAAAACTTTTGATGCTAATTCTTGGAAGATGCTGCAAATAAACTGTTCAAATTCAAGTCCTGAGAC
Organism: Nannospalax galili; assembly: GCF_000622305.1. Taxonomy (NCBI): domain Eukaryota; kingdom Metazoa; phylum Chordata; class Mammalia; order Rodentia; family Spalacidae; genus Nannospalax; species Nannospalax galili. The sequence continues at coordinate 5,797,882 of NW_008347042.1, forward strand.
AGTGTTGATTTGAGCTAAGGAGAAAGGTGTCAGTCCTGTGACTTGGATGACATTTCTTTTGAACAAGGTAATTCACATACACATAAAGCAATGTCTTTCAATCAGGCAGGCTGATACATTGAAAGCTATCTAGGATGTAGAAAACATTTAATAAAACAAAGGACTAAAGATATGGAAAAGTAAACAGACATGAAAATAAAAGGACAACTATTGCAAAATAGAAATAGGCCAAGGAGGGAGGAGGATAAAGTGGAGTAAGATCAAGGTTCATGATGACATGTGAAAATGTCACAGTGAAGCTCATTGTTCTGTCATCAATAAATATTAATAAAAGAAGAAAAAATGCAAATCAAATGTGAATCACAAGATCTGATGAAAAATAGAATGTGAGCATTGAAATTGATGCCATAACAAAAAGAAGCAAGATATCCCCTTACAGAATAAAAAATGTTACGACCAACTTCTAATAAAATTCATGTGGGGTTTGAATAAATTAATAAAAGCACTGAGGAATTTTCTTTTCTTTATGTGACAGAGTCTCACTCTGTGGACCAGGCTGCCCTGGAACTCACTGTATAGCATAAGCTGGCCCCAAACTCACACTAATTCTCCTGATACAGCTTCCCAATAGCTAGAATTATAGGCATGTGTCACCATACCTGGCCAGTGTTGAGAACTTGAATGTAACCATAGCATGAATGAAATTTGACATTTGACAAAAATAATGTTATAAATCCGATAAAATTTTCAAAAACTGCATTTGGTCCTAAGAGAAAAATATAATTTTCATCCTAGAATAGCCCAAATTCACTTCAGATCAGTTAAATTTGAACTGAACCCTTTGGATTTTAATTGATAAGAATATTTTTGTTAACTGGGAGGTAGCTTTGTAAACTTGACAGCTTTATCACAAATTATTAAATAATTGTCCAATTTGCATATATTATAATTAAAATTATATAAACTAAAAAATAAAAATAGAAATTAACTTTACTTTTTATACTGAAAAGTTCAGAAGAGAAATTCACCCTTGAGATAGCATCCCTACATACTGTATAGGCAACTTTTTCATTTTAACAAATTTCTTGTGTTGATAGAGCAATCTGGGTGAATGCAAACTAGAAATGGCAGCTTGATGGAGTTACGTGTAAATTCCAGTTTTATGTGGTTAAATTCAGAATAACACCTACTTTATGTTTAGTTAAAGGAAATCATCCTGAAATTATCGTTTATATGATTCCTGAAATCAAAGCACTAAGAATATTTCCTTATCATCTGTAGAAGCATTTATTTCAAAGAAAATTGTTAGTTTTGTATTACCATAATGAAATGCCTGAGACAACTAATTTAATAGAGATAAAGGTTTATATCTATATCATTTTCAGTTTTGTTGTCTGTTGAGAGGGCAGTGGTAGTGTGCATGTCGGCAACGGCAACAGGAGATCACATGTCAAGACAGGAAACAAAGAGAAGTAGAGCTAAGGGGAGAGACACTGGGTCCCCTAATTCTTTCTGAGAATACCCTATACCACCGAAGTCCCATCTACTAGGACACACATGCTAAAGGTCCAAAACATGTTCTGATATCACATCCCCTGGGCCAATCCTGTGTAGATACCAAATACAGCTCTCACCTCAAAGGAGGTAAGAGATAATTTATTCTATAGCCAAATATGAATGACTGTGGCCTGGGAACACAGATATAGGTCACCCCAAATTCCAAGTTCCAATGTGGTAACAGTTTGGTAAAGTTGTCCTAGTAACAGAAAAAAGAAATTAATAGATCAAGGCACTATACAAATGCATTATTGGCAAGTTACAGAAAAGGGGGACAGTCTCAGCTATAGGCCTCACATGCCATTTGATGATACTCTTACTTTCTAGTTGATAGAAACTACGGTTTTGTTAAGTTAATACATTCCAAAATGTTTTACCTGTTAATCATGGGATGTTAGGTCAGATACAGAGGTGTCATTGAATGGTTATTTCGGGGGGCTAAAGACAGTCCAGGCTAAATTGTAATTGGGCTCTGGACCTGCAACCTTCCAACCTCTCCACCATCATTGAGTTGCTAATGAGGTAATCAACCTTGCAGAAGTTTCAGTGGAATGTGCTACTTCCTCCTGGAAACTTTAGTTCACATTAATAATATGGAATTTCAGTGATGGGGACACTCATACAAACCATAGCAATATCCACTTAATGGTTGTTGACATTTTGCCTGAACACACATGAGTAATGCTCCTAACAGAGAATTTTGAATTTTTGCAAAAGCATGTTGCATACCTGTGACTGGAGCATAGAAAATATTCTATAGGTCTCATTTATTGTTATAAAGCACTACAACTACATTTTTATATCTTTCTTAGTTTTTCTAAAAAAACACATTTTTAAAAATTTTTCTTTATGTGTATGCATGTGTGTCTGTGCTCTTAAGAGCTGAGCTAGCTCTCTAGTCCCCTTCTAGTTTTTTTTTTTGTTTGTTTGTTTGTTTGTTTTTGCTTTCAAATTCTGGCACAATGTTCCTGGGATTTAAAAAACAAATTGAAATTATGGTATGAGGTACAGTGGAAGATATTTTGTTTGTTGAAACTAGTTCAGTTATTGCTGTGACAGTTGCTCATGACTTGTCATCCTTCATCTTTGGCTGCTTGGTCACATAAATACATGGTACAATTGCAACAGCTTTAGAGATTTTTGGTGATATTATTTTGGACCTTTTATATCTGAAAATTTAATCTACTTTTGTCTGCTTTTGTTGAAAGTGATAAGAATGTACTCAAAACTTTTGCAGACTAGCTGGTTGCAGTTTATCTAAAGGGCTGGTTACCTTTTCACTTTCCATGTTCTCCATTAAATCACAGAGGAACTAAGAATCCTCACTGTGGAGCTCCATAACAGCCTATCTTCCTTCTTGGTCTTGCACACCAAGCAGACAGTTGTCTTTTGGGGACCTTCTGAAAAATGCCATGGGTGGCAATGACTTCCACTAACTGTGGACTTCATCCTTGTATTCTCCACAGAATTTTCTGAGAATAAACCAAAATGCCTCTGAAATTCAGCTAATGTTGATGATGGGGGCAGCTTCCCCATGACATTTAGTTTTAATACAGAGGAAGTGAAGTTGATCCCTGTGCAAAACTTCATTATAAAACCCCGACAATGTTTTTTCATAGACAATAAGCAGTCTTAGATTTAAGCAACATAGACTTTAAAAGACCTTGGTATTATATAGGTTGAATTTGAAATCTGTCTGACATTGACAGAATTGCAATAACTTTTTAATAGCAAATAAAATTTGTAATGGTGCCTTTGGGATTTCAAACAAAGTCAGTCCTAAGAGCTGTATTCTTCCTTAATTTATGTTTTAAGTGCTTATCATGGTAGAAAGCAATGAATTTAGTATAGAAAGATTATAATAAGTTTTTCATTTCCTTAATCAGGGCAAGCTCTTCAAGGTCACATAATATATTATTTGAAAACTCATAACATCGTTTCCATACTATACCAAGCACATCTGCATGCAACTCAGATACTAAGTAGGGCAATGGGTCTTCCACACAGACTACATAGGGAATGTGCAATGAGGTACAAGTGTAGTGTGTAGAAGAAAAAAGTAACTTGGGTCATATGAACGGCTGGTTTAATTTACATGGTAGTATATGCTTTGTGTTTACTCTGTAAATAAGGTATTCCTCTTAACCTTCATTCCATTTCTCATAATCTTTTTTATTGAGAATGAGTATTGATAAATATGATTCTAATTACATTGTTCTTTCATGAACTTCACATGCAATTCTGTCCCCCGTAGCTTTAAGCAGTGAGATGAAAACAATAATTGGGAAGAAGAGGGAAGCTTAGAAATGTGCGCTGGAATCATGATACAATTGTGCTACTGGAGCCAGTGTGAGGAGAGGTCAAAATGAGTGAGATTTCCAAGTGGGTGTTTCAGAGTCTCTGCTGGGGTGCACTGAGGTGACAGGGCAGAGGCTGGCCATGCCTGTGTTAAGATGAGCTGGTCCACTTAGGCTTAAATAGAATCAGATCATTTTACTTTTGCCCTACTGCTCTTTCTACTGTAACAATTTGTTGTTAAGCACGAAAAACATTTGTCCTGAATTGGAACATGTTTAAAAAAGAAATATTTTTAGTTTAGCAACAAAAAGAAACTATTTGATGTCATTTTTTTTTCTGAAAGCATATTAAAACCCAGATAGTTAACATGAAATATTCTTTTAAAAATATACTTTATTTATTATTTTTATTTTATGTGTATGAGTGTATTGACTGTAGTATGTAGATTCATCCATATCTTGCAATGACCACGGAGGTCAGAAGAGGGCATCAGATCTCCTGGAACTGGAGTTGCAGATGGTTATTAGCTGCCATGTGAGTGCTGGGAATTGAACCCAGGTCCTCTGCAAGAGCAGTCAGTGCTCTTAACCACTGAGCCATCTCTCCAGTCCCCTACATGAAATATTCTTATAAAAGCAAAATAACTTATTTTTTCCACAATCACATGTAAGTCAGGCTGTGTACAAGAGAGAAATCCATATCAGGCATTGATGAGAGATTTCATGGTGTCTCTGCCACATTTTGACATGTGTGTCACACCATAGTCATTTTATATCACATTACAGAACCAAAATTGTTATTCTAAATTTAATATCAAATTTATTTTAAAATAATCAATTTTTCATTGTGAAGATGAAATCAGTAATGGTTTGATAAGGTGCACAGTAAATTGAATAAAGTTTTTTTTTAAGACTGACTACTAAGAGTCTCACACTTAAATGAGAATGAATCCCCCTTTCCCAGGAGTCATCAGTTGCCAGTAGTTCCTCACATAGGGCTGGGGTTTCTTACCCATTTCCCCATGTCTCTGCTTGGATTTTGTCTAACTTGAGCCTGAATGGGACTTGTCCATGCTGTTAGTATTGCTGTGAGTGCATATGAAAAACTGACCAACTGTCTGAAAAAGTGTTTCTTCCTGGTCATTCATCCCTTCTGATTCTTATAATCTCTCAGGCACCTCTTCTGCAATGACCGCACATTGAAGTGCATCTGGGTACAAAACCTGCCTCTATAAGCACACACACACACACACACACACACACACACACACACACATATGTATATATTTTATATATATGTTATTTTAAAGAGATGCTGCAAGTAAAAGGGTATAGTAATTTCAGCTTGCACTAAGAGAAAGCATTTCTGTTGAATTACATTTATTTAATATATTTAGAAAAGGTATATACACTCTCACTTAAACAAATAGTACTAATGAAAATGCCTATATGCCTATATATATATATATTCTAATGTATATTAGAGTACAGAAATTTGGTGGGAGGATAGACAAGGTATAGTACAGATATGGGAAGGGCTATAAGCATGATCAAAATATATTGTATGAAATTTGCTAAAATTAAAGATAAATTTTTAAAAATCTGAGAAAAGACTACTGGAGTCATTTAAATCTAGACAGAATTAATTTCAGTACTGGTGTTTTAGTTTGTTTCTTCATTGCTGTGACAAAATACTTTGACCAACTTGGGGAAGAAAGGGTTTATTCAGCTTCCATCTCCCAGGTCACAGTTCATCAGGGAGCTCAAGGTAGGGAGGAACTCAGGGCAGAAACCTGGAGTCAGGAGCTGGAGCACAGGCCATGGGAGAACACTGCTTACTGACTTGCTCCCCTGCCCCTGCCCAACCTGCTTTCTTATATCACATAGACCCACCTGCCCAGGGGTGGCGCCACCCAGTGGGCAGGGCCCTCCCATATCACTTAATAATCAAGAAGATGCCCCACGGATATGGCCACAGGTCTGTCCTATGGAGGCAATTCCCCAGTTGAGGCTCTCTCAACCCAGGTGTGGCAAGTTGACAGTAAAGCTATCCAGCACAGTTGATGAGATGCTTCCGTGGGCAAGGGGGCCACCAAACCGACAGCCTGAGTTCAATCCCCAGAACCCACAAAGTGGAAGGAGAGAACCTCAGCAAGTTGTTCTCTGACCCTTACACGACCTCCACACAACTGCCATGGCACATGAATACACACATACACACACACAAACATACACAAACATACACAAATTAATAATTTTTTTTTCAAAAAAATGTCTCTAACACTGTCAAATATCCCTTTGGGGATAAAATCCTCCTTTTCTTTTCTGATTTCCAGCTTAGGGTCTTGGTTTGTTGGTTGGTGCCAGGGACTGAGCCCAGTCTACCATGGGTTTTTGTTAAACGTTCTATGTGTACGCTCTACTTTGTATCAGACCCAGGCCACCTCCATTCCACACTTACTGCTGTCCTTGGTGGTCATCCCCGGCATCTCCAAAAAGCTGGGGTCTCCACTGAAACTGAGGCTACACCTTCACCAATGGCCTCTTCTTGCCTCTTGGGGTGCAAAGCCTCAGATTCTCTCCGTGACCCCTTCAATCCTGGGATCCTTGCTGCAACTAAAGTTGCACTTTCACCTATGGCCTTTCCTGGCCCCTCTGAGTGCCAAGTCTCAGCTATGCTCTGTGACCCCTTCATGCTTTCAACACCAGAACCATGCAGGAGACTCTTACACATTACCAAGTCCTGCTTCCAGCTTGAAATAGAGGTGCAGATCCCCTCTGTGTGCTGACCCTGAAGAAATACCTCCCAGAAGACTCCACCACAGTGATGCTGGTCTGTTGTTACTTACAGCTGATTTTTCAGCCCCAGCTAATGAACATCAATTGTCCCAGTAAAGCAAAGGTTTTGCTTCAGGTTCTGGTCTCTCCTTAATCACAGCTGATTCTTCAGACTCAGCCAACCAGAATCCACAGATTCTCAATCCAAAATCTCTCACGAACAGCCCTGATAGTCTCCGCTTTCCTTTGAAGCTTCACAAGCCAGGCCTCCATTGTCTACAACTTTTTCACCATAACTGTTCTAAGCTCCACAGCAACAAACTCTGAGCACGTAATGGCTTTTCCAACCCAAAGTTCCAAACACTTCCACATTTCTCCCAAAACACCAAGGTCAAGTCTGTCACAGCAATACCCCACTTCTGGTACCAATTTCTGTTTTAGTTCGTGTCTTCATTGCTGTGACAAAATACTCTGACCAACTTGGAGAGGAAAGTGTTTATTTAGCTTCCATCTCCCAGGTCACAGTTCATCAGGGAGCTCAAGGTAGGAACTCAGGGCAGGAACCTGGAAGCAGGAGCTGGAGCACAGGCCACGGAGGAATGCTGCTTACTGGCTTGCTCCCCTGGCCAATGCTCAGTCTGCTTTCTTATGCAGCACAGGCCCACCTGCCCAGGGGTGGCACACCCACAGTGGGCTGGGCCCTCCCACATCACTCATCAAGAAGATGCCCCTCAGACATGGCCACATGCCAGCCCAATAGAGGCAATTCCCCAACTGAGGCTCCCTCAACCCAGGTGTGTTAAGTTGACACTAAAGCTATCCAGCACAACTGGTAATAAAAATATAAGGCCATAAGCATTCTAGGCAAGCAATTTACCTTGGAATTACTGGTTTTCATTTGAAACTACATAGTCCATACATTTTTAACTATTCAATTAAAGCTGAGGAGCTGTTTGAAGGATGGTAAATGAGTCATTGTATGATGTTTTTGTAAAACTGTTTAAATTTGAGACACTAGTATATAAAGTATGAAGGCTCGGTATACAGCAAGACTGTTCAACTTCTGGAATTTATTCAGTTAAGTAAACAAAATTTTCATTTTGTTTACAATTGTCAAAAATGTCTTTAAAATGTAGTTTGAACCATATATAACTGTATCTGTAACTATAGTGAATTTCTACATGATAGCACAGCTATATGCTCCTGTGTATCAGTAGTTAAGCATGTGTTTATATATGAACATATATTTATATAAGATGACTATAACTGTATCTATCTATCATCTATCTTATCTATCGTCTATCATCTATCATCTATCTGTCTATCATCTATCTGTCTGTCTGTCTATCTATCATCTATCAATCTATCATTTATCTTCTATCATCTATCTACCTATCTATCATTCTCTATCTCTCTCTATCTCTCTATCTCTCTATCTATCTTCTGTCTATCATCTATCTATCATCAATTATCTATTATCTATCTACCAATCTATGACAATAACCGTATATAACAGTCCTCTCAGTAAATATCATTTGGATGGACCCAAATGTAACAAAAACATTTAAACTTAATCAGTATGATTCAGTGAAGCTGGTGACTTGTTACTTCAATTTGTTCTTGGAAATGCCAATGGACAAGATATACAGTTAAGCTCAGAAATTTAATATGTAAATAAGTTTCACACAAAATTTTTGTTTTCATGGCCAGTATGACTTGCTAAGGAAGTTTCAAAGCAATGCTAAGGAATTTAAGCATGTGCTTTTGGTTTTTCCAGAGTGAATGAGTTCTACTACAGTGTACCGCAGAATTTAAACAAGGTAGTACTGAGAATCAGAACAGTTATACATGATAATGCACTTTTTATCATGAGGATACCCTTTAATCTTACCAACTGCTATTTCCCTCACATATGGCATGAGGGAGGTTCCCAGATCTGTTATTGTATTGTATGATGTTGTTCTCTCCGAAATTTAGATATTTTATTAATTTTCTATTTTATTTGTTTTTAGTGCACTAGAGAAAGTACTCTAACTGCAGCACCAATTGTGTTTACTTGTGTGTGTATGATCTGTGCATGCATGGGTGCGTGTATGATTGATGTGTATGGGTGTGTGTATGATCTATGCATGCGTGGCAGAGGGCAACTTTGTGGAGTCAGTTCTGTCCTTCCATGTTCACCAGGGTTCCTAGGCACAAACTAGGTTTTCAGGCTTTGGTAAACCCTTCCACCCCTTGAGCCATCTCGATGACCCTGCAAGATGGCTAAAGCAAAGATTGTTTTTGAGAAACAAATGTTTACTGCATAACAAGCTTTTAATAATATGACATTTTTATAAGTCTATTTAAATCAGAGTGTATATACCTTTTCTAAATATATTAAATGGAATTCAGCAAAAATGCTTTCTCTTAGTGGAAGCTGAAATTATTATTCCCTTTTCCTTGCAATCTCCCTCTAAAATGACATTGAATACATTTTAATCTGTATTTAGCTTCTTTGTTTAGTTTCAAATTAAGCTGGTTACTGAAAGATATAATCGATTAGAATTTGAACCATTATGTTGCAACTAATGACTGAAGTGTCATTGAAATAAAAGTTCCTCCTTTGAAAAGTAGAATTAAATTAATGGACATAAGTTTTTTACTCAATACTTAAAATTCTACTCTAATCATACATACTAAGAGAAAAGTGTACCAAACAGATTATACTTTTTCAGCACAAAACACAACAGAGAAAAATATTTGTCAATTTCACCATGTGAAATAAGATAGAATTCAGAACTAAGAAATTCTGTGCTTGCTTCTGTATCCACATGCATCAAAAGCCAGTCCCTGCACTATGCGGATGTAGCCCAAGGCTGCTGCCTTCCCAGTGTCATAGGATCTGTGTCCCAAGTTGTCATTTACTCAGATCCATAGTTAATGTAAGAGAGCTACTTCCCTCTGTGGTGTTCTGTAATAATTACTTTTTCTTTGGGGTCCAATACCATTGATAACAATAACAAGTCTTCTACACTTGGGCATTTTATCTCTGGAAGCCTGGAAGCCTCTCTCTCTCTCTCTCTCTCTCTCTCTCTCTCTCTCTCTCTCATCTTTTTTGAGACAGGGACTCCGTGTAGTCCCAGCTGGCCTGGAACTCACTATGTCACTATGTAGATCAGGCTGGCCTCAAACTCAGAGATCTGCCTGCCTCTGCCCTCGGAGTCCCAAGTGCTGGGATTAAAGGTGTATGTCACCTCTTGCACATGAGCAACACTATCAAAATAATATCAAATACCTTTTATGGAGAAATCAATACTATGCGGTATCTTTGGACTTTATTTCTTATTCCTGCTTCTTCTCAGGGCATTTGACATGGACGGCAGTTATTCTTAGTTTGGCTTTGGTTTTCTTTTCAATAATGGTAGTTAGTCTGAAAGTTTGAGTCTGGTAAAATGGTAGAGAAAATCCACTCTGTAATAAGAATCCTCTTACCTAATGAAGGGTATCATTTTCCCTTCATAGGACTGGGTTCTTTGAAAAATGTTCTAGTATTTTTAGACAAGTGCTGCATTACAACTCTGCAATAGTTCAGCATATGGATGTGAAGGTAGAGTGGCCAAGTGATGAGGACATTACCATAGCAGACTTGCCTAATATATACAAAATATTCTTCTTTGGTCCTTCTGATTTTATATGAGCCAGAGAAGAAAACCGTTCTGCCATTGACAAAGGAGACCTTCACAGGAACTTCTTATTCAAAGCTCAGTTTTTTGTCAAGTATGAAAGTATGATAACTGCAACTTAATTCCTAGGCTGATTTCATAGACAATTTGAGCAAGTGTTTTCAGTGCAGTAAAGAATACTAAGTCTCAATGTATTTCAGATTAATATCTTATCACTATTCATTTATTTATCCAAATGTATTTATTGAACTCAAGCTCTGTCAGCTTCTGCTCCAATTCACACAAATCAATAAAAAGTTCTGACTTGGACCTAATTTTTCATTTTGCTTCAGATGAAAAACCAGCCAATTTATACGTAGACTATAAAATGATGATAAGGTTTATGAATTGCAATAATTCTGTTCTAATAAAAAATTTCCAGAATAGCCATTTCACTATCCTACTTTTCTTTGCCTCCTGGAAGTATTTAACCTTCTATTTCAACTAAATTTACCTGTAAATTTGCTTTTGGACCTCATCTCTTCACACGAATCATTTTCTCATCTCATGTCTCATTAGGTGAGCTATAAATACCAAGAGCACTAAACAGGTATCTCCAGCCTGTGCTTGCTTGCTGAACTCCAGGTTCCTCTCTCCCCATGCCTAGCTGGTGCCTTCCTTTGTACTGCCATCAGGCTCTTGGAAGTGAAATTATAATGTGTTCTCTCAGATACATATTTCCCCATGTCTTCTGTAGCCTTCTGAGTCTATTCAGAAGGAACTATCTTGGATAATAATAATAATAATAATAATAATAATAATAATTCAGTGGAATTATCTTGGGTTCTTAGACTAATGACTGCTTATGTTATACCCTGAAACACAACGCAGTTTAGGTGTCAATTTCTCTGTCACAGAATTTATAATTCTTTTATAATTTATAATTATAAATTCTATAATTTCTTTTGGAACTCCAAAAGAAAAGGGGCCTCCATGATCATGTATGCCTCCTTCCTGCGTTCAGAGCAAAGAAACTGACCCAAGTACAAGAACCTGGCCATATTGACAGCATTACAGTAAGCTTTCTTTTTTACCTGAATGAAAATGAGTGTTTGTGAAATGAGCTACCACAGTGAAATGTCATGGAAAGGAGGCATGGACACACCCAGAAGTGGCAGAAAAGCCTGAATGAGATTATCAGGGGTCAAGGAAGGGGTTGAAACCAGCTCTTTGAAAATCTGCCATTTTCCAAAGACATGTGAATAATTGCCAAGATGGACTGAGAGGAAGCTAAGGGCCCCACAGGTGAAGCCTGCAAGGGGTTTGACCTGTGTGCTGCACTGATGATACTGGGGTTTTTGCTACATTTGACACTTTTTTACCAATCATAGATATGACAGTTACCGCCATCGTCTTAAATTCTATGTTGTGTTTTCTGTTCTGTGGACAAGATGTTCACACTTTTCAATTGTTTGACCAAATCAAGAGAAGGAAATTCTGGAGAATGCACACACAAATCCAAAGCAATTGAATTTGAACTATGAAACAATGTAATTCCATGAAAAGCTACCAGGGCAAGCATCATGGCAGACTAAGCTTTGTGCTGAAAAGAAAACATTTTTCCCTGTTTTATTTTTGTGCTTTTTCCATTTTTTCTATTCAACAGTTTCATAAGTTTATATGGTGACTTTTATTTATTATCATTCCACATCCCCTCCTTCTCTCACTGGCACCCTTCTGCTCAATGAGTCATCTTCCTACTTTCACACCTTCTTTATGTGTGAGGTCCCCTGAGTTTAATTAGAATTATTTTTCAGAGCTTGGGTGGAAAGCTCCCAATGGATCAAGGGCAATTTAACTGTGGTTACACCACTGAAGACAGTGACATCCATTCACCAAGTGTTAATTGCTATAGTCCTTCTGGGAGGGTTGGGTCCTTACAGGCTCCTCTCTCATCTACTAGTAAATGTTGATGGCCCCAGCTTTAGGCAGCTCTTTGCAGATGACCATGCCTGCAGTGAACTCATGAGTGCATGGCTTTGTCATGTGCAAAAGATGTCTTTCTGTTGTTTATTGTCCCATCCCATCTCTTACAATTTTTCTGACCTCTTGTCTGCCATATTCCTTGAGCCTTGAAGGGGATATTATAGCTATCCCAGCTGGGACCAAGCAAGCCACCACCATTTATTCTTGACATTTTGTTCATTTATGGGTTTCTGAATTACCACTGCCTGTGTGAAATTTCTGCAGTAAAATGCTTCACTGATAAAGGCAATATTTCTAAAAAATATTTGGCTTTGGAATAAGAGAAATCACTGTCAGACTTCTCTCCAATTTTTTGTTGTGCCTTGCTTTTTAAAATTAATTTTTTTTAAGTTCAATATTTTCTTGAACATTTTCACACACGAAGGCATCTGATCATCCCTATCCTCTGTCCTACCTTGTCTACCTCCTACCTCTGCCAACTCTCTATCTTCATTACAGCTTCTTTTTCCATATTTATTTGCTTTGTTTTGAGACCCAATGAGTTTAACCAGGGCCATCTGTGTGACCACGAGTTTGGGATTCACCACTGGAACCTGATGGACTAAACAATGTTTACTCAGCTGATGGTAGTGGCTCCCCATTTCCCAGAGCCTATCATTGACCACTAGTTCTGTGTGGGCTGTGGAAGAAATGGCAGGGTCTCTTGAGCCCTTCCCCATCCTGGTGGCTATTGGCAGGCCCCGTTTTTTACAGACTCAGGTAGCAAGCACAGTGTATTGAGTTTATGGTTAGAATGCTTGATTGTGCCCAGAAGATGGCACTCCATAGTCCTTTTTCCTGTCTTACAGATCGTACATTCTTTCTACCCCTTCTTCTACAGTATTCCCTGAGCCTTAGACTAGGTAGCATAAATATCTTGTTTATGACTGAGCACTTAGCATTCACTTATTCTCAGCACCCTGGGCAGTCATGTGTCCCGAATTCATTAACATTCACTGCAAGGAGGAGCTCCTCTGGTTAGTATTGAGAGCAATATTTGTCTATGGGTATAAACACAAATAATTTGAAAATAGTTTGATATGTTAATAGAGCTAAACAACATTAGTAAGTTCCTTCCTAGGACCTATGAATTCCCCAGGCATGAGATTTTTTTTTTTAAGTCAGAATTTGTAGTACCAGAAATGGATTCCTTCTTGTGGAAAGGACCACAAGCCCAATCAAAGAGTCATTGGTTACTTTCATAACAGAATGCCACTATGGCATAAGTGAATATATCTTGCCTGGAAGATTGGTACTGTAGTTGGTAGAGTTTACATCTGGATTAGACCATTGGTGTCTTTCCCCTCCAGTAGTCGGCATAGTAGCTTCTCATTCTAAGAAAGTTAGCTTGAAGCTATCATCAGGGAGGAAGCTTCCCTCCCAGTTTGAGTTTGGTTTCTCTGTATCATGCATTCAAGATATGTGATGCCTTCAGCAGGAGAGCTTTATCATCTAGGTCTGGTGGTTAACCAGGGAAATGAGAGTCTATATTGTTTCTTTGGGATGGGGTTTGGGGATTACTTCTAGGAGTAGCCTTAGTCATCCTTGCAGAGTATCTCTCGTTTTAATATATATATATATATATATATATATATATATGTTATATTTTAAAAATTGGCTTACAAGATAAAAATTTCTTGTTAGATTTAATTTTTTTAAATTTTGTGTGTGTGTGTGTGTGTGTGTGTGTGCCTTCAGCAGGAGAGAAGAGGATACACATCCCCTGTAGCTGGAGTTACAGGTGGTTGTGAACTGCCTGATGTGGGTCCTGAGAAGTGAACTCAGGTCCTTTGCAAGACCAGTGTGCACTCTTCACCACCAAGCTATCTCTCCAGCCTCAAGAAAATAAATAGGTTTCTTTGTGACTTTTTTTTAACCTCTTGCAATTTGGTTAGCTCTAAACTCTTACGCTCTTCCTCTTTTCTCTATTCCCTCACTGCCACCCAGCATAAACCTTTCCACATCTGGTATTCCCTACCTATTTTAATATTACATATGTTCTGTCTACTCTCACTTAAAGGGTCCACTCAACATGGCTTTCTTCCCCTCTCCTGGCTTCTATAGATGATACTAGCTAAACACACCCACCAAGTTACAAGTTTGAGCTAGGATCTGCATATGAAGGAGAATAGATAGTGTTTGATTTTCTGGTTTTGGATTACCTTGCTCAGTATAATTTTTTCCAGTTGCATCAATTTCCCTGAAATTTTCATAATTTCATTTTCCTTTAGAGCTGTTTAAATTTCCATTGTGTGTATGTACCACATACATTTTAATTATCTAGTCATCAGCTGATTGCATTTTCTGACTATTGTGAATAGAGCTACAGTGACACTTGCACGAGCAAGTGTCTCAGTGGTAGAGTGTAGAGTCTATTGTGTATATGTTCAGAAGTGGTGTTTATGGGACCTCTGGTAGTTCTATTTCTGGACTTTTGAGGGACCTCCCACTAATGGTGAGTAAGGCTTTCTCCTTGCCCACATGCTCACCAGCATTCATTTTTTTTGGTTTTAATTTTTTGTTGATAACCCATTCTAACAAGGGTCAGATAGAATCTCAAGGTGCTTTTAATTTGCAATTCCTGGATGGCTGATAATATTTAACACTTTAAAAAATGTTTATTAGCCTGCTGTATTTTTTCTTTTGAGTACTCTCTGCTGAGATCTACAACTCATTTTTAATTAGGTTTCTTGTTTTCTTGGTGCTTTGCTTTTTGAGTTCTTTGCATATTGTAGATCTTAATCCTCTATCAGATGTGTATCTGGAAAAGATTTTCTACCATTATGTGAATTGATTCTGCACATTGATGTGATTGACTATTTTCTTTGCTGTATAGAAGACTTTTAGCTTCATGAGGTCCCATTTGTCAAATATTGGTCTGAATGCCTTAGCAAATGAATTCCTATTTAGAATGTACTTAGGTACACTCCCTAACCTTTCTTCCAGAAATTTCAGAGTTTTGTGTTTTATATGGAAGTCTTTGATCCACTTGAGTTGAGTTTTGTGCAGGATGAGAGATAAAGGCCTAGTTTAATTCCCCCACACTTAGATATCCAGTTTTCCCAATGCTAATTGTTGAAGATGCTGTCTTAGCTAGTGTTTATTTTTTAAACTACTGTCAGAAATTGGATGGGTATAATTGTGTGGACCAAACTCTGGAACTTCTAGGCTGTTACATTGATCTACATGACTGTTTTAGTGCTAGTAATATGGTAAATCTATTCCTATGAGTCTGTAGTATAACTTGAAATCAGTATTCTCTACAGTGCTAGGACAGTGGACATGGATTTTGTTCCTGTTTAAGTTTTGACTTCTCCTTCAACTATGGCAGATAATTTTTCTAGGTATGTTATTTTGGGTTGGCATCTGTGGTTTTTAGGACTTGAAATACATGACTCCAAGTTCTTAAGGCGTTTAAACTGAGAAGTTATTTAGATGGATTTCCTTTATTTGTGGCCTGTGTCTTTTCTCTTGTTTTTATATGTGACTTGTGTCTTTTATCTTGCAGCTTTCAATACCCATTCTGTTCTGTATGTTTAGTGTTTTGACTATATCATGATATGGGGAGTTTCTCTTCTGACCTGTCTAGTTGGCATTCCGTTTGCCTTGTGTACCTACATAGGCATCTCTTTCCTTAGTTTTGTGAAATTTGCTTCTATGAATTTATTAATAGTGTGTTCTATTCTTTTGATTTAAAATTATTCTCCTTCTATGTACATAATTCATAGATTTGGCCTTTTCATAGTGTCCTAAATTTATTGCATTTTCTGTTTATGAGTTTTTAAAAATTTATCGTTTACTTTGATTGAATGAACCAAACCCACCACTTTGTCTACAAGTCTTTATAAGTCTGTTTCTTACATGATTTTTTTTTTTTTGGTGAGGCTTTCTACCTAGTTTTTTGTATTTGAGATATTAAATTTTACATTTCCAGCTTCATTTAAGTTTTGATTTTTCAATATATCTGTTTTTTTGTTGAAGTCACTTTTCATATTCTGAATTTTCTTCATTATTTTTTATAAATATACCATTTATTAGTGTTTACAAAAACAACATACAGATATATTTGAACAATGAAAAATACAATTTTAATTGTCTTTATTATTTCATTTGTCCATTTGTGTGTTCTGGGATTCAATTAGAAGTTTATTTTTCTCCTCTTTAAGTTCATTCAGGTGTTGATTGCTGTCCTCTTTGAGTTCCTTGAACTCTTTGAACATGTCTGTAATTGTTCTTTTATTTAATTAAAAAAAAACTTTATTGACAATTTCATACATGCATATAAGGTGTTTTGATCAAATCCATGACCACTCCCTCCCCTCCAACACCTCCCATATCTCCCTATCACTTTCTTTCTTTCTTTCTTCCTTTCTTTCTTTCTTTTTCTTTCTTTCTTTCTTTCTTTCTCCCTCCCTCCCTCCCTTCCTCCCTTCCTTCCTTCCTTTCTTTCTCTTTCTTTCTTTCTTTCTTTCTTTCTTTCTTTCTTTCTTTCTTTCTTTCTTTTCTTTCTCTCTGTCTCTCTCTCCCCTTCCTTCCTTCCTTCCTTCCTTCCTTCCTTCCTTCCTTCCTTTTTTCCCTGTCTTCCTTCCTTTTTTTAATGGGGCTTTTAATGGGGCTACTCTAACATTCACCCCTCTGAAGAGGTAACCATAAAATCTTTTAGGGATTAGATACACACTCCCAAATACTTTTGGCACTTTGGGTCTTTGGAACACAGTATGTTGCTAAGAGGCCCAAGGACATTTTGATTTTTAGCCAAGAAACTGGCTATTTTTCTTTGGGGTCTTTTATAATGTAACTGCCTAGCAATTCCTACCTCTTATTCTTATCTCACAATCCTCTGAAGAGGTTACCCAAATTGCCAATAGGGGATTGGGATGAAGTATGTTCTGACTTCTTCCTTGCTGAACAGGGATGCAAGGTGAGGCAATTGGGGTACCCCTTCAGTGGGTCTATTTAAAAGACTCCCAAATTGCACAACTTTTATCTATAGGGAGAAAAGAAAGTCCTTGACTGGTGAATAGGGGATGTGAAGGAGAAGTAAAGGCAAGAGTAGTTAGCATAACAAGTTCTAGACAAGGAACCAGAAAAGTGAGAATGGCAATTTTCAACTGTTCATATCAGAGTCCATTGGGATTTCTTGACAAGAGCTTCCAAAAGAATCCCTAGTTTCCGTTCTTCCTCATTTTTCCTTTGTCTGCAAAGGCTGGACATGAGACTGATGGACTCAGGATTTGTTTTCAGGCACTTTGGTAGGTGTTGGAGTGGCTAGAATCAGTGTTCGTTCCCTCTCAAAGTCTTTACCATGTGGGGGCAGGATCCAGGTGCTCTCAGGTGGTCTCCTGAGTTCTCAGTTATAATTGTTCTTTTAAATTGTGTCTTGGGGTTCATCTAAATTGTTCTTGCAGACCATCACTGTAGACTGATGATCTTTGGTGGGGGAAATCATATTGATTTTTCATATTGGTTATGTTTTTGTGATGAGGCCTGGCATCTGGTATTTGTCTGATGGCTGTGGGTTTTCTGTTGTTGTTGTTGCTGTTGTTGTTATTGTTGATGTTGTTTATCAGTTTCGAGCCCATCTCCCATCTGTGTTACATGGGTTTTTGCTGTTGCCATAATCTGACTAGTTTCAGATCAGGGAGGAAATGTTTGAAGCTCAGTCTTTTGGTCATTCAGTATAGATTTATGTGGAGGTTCAGGTGATTTGAGTTTAGTAGCTGCTGGGTTGGGGGTGTTGCTGAGGTATTACAGAATACATGTGTTGCCTTGGGGCAAGATCTTAGGACAGATGGTAGAGTGAGACTGAGGGGTCATATTCACAATTTCCTGGGTAAATTCTCAAAGTGGTCATCTGGGTAGAGTCTAGTCATCTTAGTACCAGTGGCCGTGTGTGTGACTGCTAGGGCAAGGTCCCAGACCAGGTGGAAGGATGGGGATGAGGGTTTTTCTCACTGATGGCCCTATGCATGATGGCTTGGACAAGGTCCTGGGTAAGGGGTAGGGTCAGGTAAGCCTGAGAGGTTTTACTGCTGGAGGCTGTATGTGTCTGCCTTTTGTGTTTTGACAAAAGAGCTTACTTTAACCTAACTTGGGACTTTCTATGACTAGGTTGTGTTTGAACTGTGGCAACCCTCCAGCTTCTGCCTCCCAAGTGCTGGCCTTACAGGCTGCTTCACCATTGCAATGGCCAATTTTGTTGAGTTTAGTTAGGCAGGTCATTTTTAGATACATACACATTTTACTAGCACTCTCAGTTAATAATGAGGTGTTATTTGATGCCTGTACATAAATGAAGAGTTTACAAAATGTCACAGCGACATCATTGTGCCATTCTCGCTAGCTGATCTTTTACTCACATGGTTTTCAGTGTTCCCACTGAGCTGTCAGCCAAGTGCCAATTAACTATTAAACTTAATAAGTTGTCAGAAGTTACTACACTAAGAAAATTCAATAAGGAATCAGTAGATCATGGAACTGAGTTCTACTTGTTTATAATTTTAAGTACCCCTTGTGAAGATGAGGATGAGTTAACTTTGAAAGATGTAATATTACCCTAAAGAGAAATGAGGTGATGTTAATTACTTTCTGAGTGCCCATTAAGAAAATTTGCTAGTCACTCTTCTAGTTGCCATGACAATGTAGCTAACAGAAGCCAGTTTAGGAAGGGTTTATTTTGGATCATGATTTGAGGGTATAGCCCAAACTGGAGTGGAAGGCGTAACTACAGAGATAGCTTAAGGATGGCACTAAGAGCCTGAGGCAACTGGCCGCCACACTGTGTCTATGAGCAAGAGAGAGATGAATTTGTTTGTTTTTGTTCTGTTTAGAGTCAGGGGAGCAAGCCAGTAAGCAGCATTCCTCCATGGCCTGTGCTCCTGCCTCCAGGTTCCTACCTTGAGTTCCCACCTTGAACTCCCCGATGAACCTTGGAGATGTAAGCCTCAAAAACCCTTTCCTCCCCAAGTTGGTATTGGTCAGAGTATCTTGTCACAGCAATGGAGAAGCAAACTAGAACTGTCATTTTCACTCCATTGATTCTACTGATCCATGAGCATGGGAAGTCTTTCCATCTTCTTGTGTCTTCCTCAGTCTCTTTAAAGAGTTAAAGTTTTTATTGAAGAGGTCTTTTATGTCTGGTTAGTTTTATCCCTAGATATTTTTAGGCTTTTGTGACTAGGAGGATTTCCCTGAACTCTTTCACTGATAGCTTGCTATTTGTATATAGAAAGGCTACCGATATTTGTAGATTGATTTTGCCACTTTACTGAAAGGGTTGATCATTTCTAGAAGTTTTCTGGAGGAAATTTTGGGATCTCTTATCTATAATATCACATCATCTGCAAATAAGGATAATTTCACTTATGTATAATATCGTATCATCTGCAAATAAAAATCATTTGACTTTTTTCCAATTAATACCCGTTTAATTTCCTTCTCTTGTCTTACTGCTCTTGCTAAAATTCCAAGCACTATATTGAAAAGGAGTGGGGATAGTAGAGTATACTGTTTCTTGGGAATAAGATTGACAGACTGGAAGCCATCAGTGAAGAGAGGTTATGAGAGATGTTTGGTTTATATAGTCACTGAAGGAACTGAATGCCTGGCCTTTGGAAGTTTTCATGTGCAGTGTGCTGAAAAGGCAAGGTTATGGAGAAGGCTTCAGCTGGATGGTGCAGTGCATTGATTAGCAACAGTGCTCGCCGGTTCCCAAGCAGACCTCCTCAGAGATCCATCGCCCAGCACGCATAACTTGAATTCAACTGACTTTTGTTGGTTTCAAAATAGGTGTTTTTTCAATTACTAACATTATATCTACTGAATTTGAGTGAGAATTGAAAGGTGTTTCAAGTAAGTTTGAATACCACAATGTTTGCTTTCTAACTCCATACGAATAGTTTCTACAGTTTATAATTACTTGGTGTCTCCCCAGCACCATTTATAAAGAGTGACTTTCCAGAAGTACAATTGAAGCACTTTTTAACAATGTGAAACTACAAATATAAACTGTATTTAGAAGCTTATCATGTGAACTTTTTAATGTACTTTTTGGAACTAATTTTTAAATTTTATATGGTATGTCCTGTCTTGAGAGTATAGTCAATAATTCATTCATCAATGATTGTGTGATGCCTCACTGTTTTCATACTTTTTCTTATGCAAACATCATGTAATATAACAAATCTTAATGTTGGCATCTTCAAAAAATCCAAAAATCTGTGTTTTGATTTTAATGGGAATACATCAATTATTTTTTCTCCATGTAGGATAATGTTTGCTGTGGGTTGCTGTAGGTAATTTAAACACAGTAGTAAATATTTGTATGTTTAAACATCTAAATATAGAGAAGGTATAGTTAAATACAGTATAAAAGATTAAAATGATATATCTGCATAAGGAATTCAGCATGAATTGAGCTTCCAGAATTAGAAGGTGTTCAGGATGAGTCAATGAGTGGTCAATACGGAGTGTGAAAGCCTGGGGCAGTCCCTAATATGGTTGTAGACTTTGCAAATGCTGTACAGTTGGGCTTCACTTAGCTTAAAAACGTTTTGTCCTTTCTTCAGTAATATGTTAGCCTGAGCATAGTAACACTTGTATTTATAAACTTTTAATCTAATTACCTTTTGAATAACGCTGTGCTCAAACACAAGAACACTGAACAGATGTACTATAATATTTTCTAAAATAATGATTAAAAAGTACATATTCATACACATACCAGAAATATAGGTACTTACTATCATGATTGTCTACCGTGCATTATCATTGTGTGTGCTATGATTTATTATGATTGGAAGCACCATAGTGTTTTTTTATATCAGTATTACCACACGAGCATGAATAATGCATTGTTTTACCATGTTAAGACCACAAGTCTATCATTGTGAGTCAGAAATCTTTCAGTTTTCACATTATCTTATAGGGCCACCACCAAAAATGTTGTCTGTGATTGTCTGAAATATCTTTACTCATGAATCTGCTTCACGGAAGATGTTCACTCTGAGTTACTGATACAGGCTTGTAGTGAAATATAGCTAAAGAGATATAGCTAGTTTCTTGCCTTTTGACACAGAAATTAATATTTGAGAATGCTGTGTAGAATTTTATGTTCAACAAATTAGCAAGATATGGCATAATGTATTAAAATTAATTTATAATTTGCAGTCAAAATTGTTTATGTGTGTTGTGTGTATGTGTACATATGGAAATACATTTAAAGAAAAGAGTGTCATGGGGAGAAATAGTGAGAGAGAAGAGAGGAGAGAACCCTTTCATGAGCACTATTAGGCGATGTCTGCCCTCACCTCACCCTATCCTAATAGGACAAGGCTGTTGCATTTTTCTGGTTTAGGTCAAAAACAGCATATGTATTGTGGAAACTCTCTTTTCACTCGAACTTGTCCTTTTTTCCTATATCTTGTGTTCTCTCTTGCATTTAAAATATTCCATCTAGTTGTTTTATAAATGAATATCTTCCTATGAAAGAGATATGTCCATGCATCAAAATGACAGAAAAGAGTATATAAATGTTTTATCAATAGTTTGTTAATACTATAAAAACTATATTTGTGGGCCTGGAGAGATGACTCGGTAGTTAAGAGCACTGACTACTCTTGGAGAAGACCTGGGTTCTAGTCCCAGGATCCACATGGTGGCTAATTCCAGTATCAGGAGATCTGATGCCTTCTTCTGTCTTCCACTGACATTGCATGACATGGGTGCACTTACACACATACAGGTAATACTCATAATAAAACATTTTAAAGAAACTATATTTACAATTGTATTCTGTATGGATACGTAGATCAATCATTAGATTATGCATTGCAATGACAGAAAAGAGATGGATGTAAACGAAATGCTTAGTTTTCTCAGGTTTTCCCTGCTTTGAGGCAGCAGTACAGAAAGGAGCTGTATTTCACACTGCCTGACTGCTGAGATGCACACTTTTTCTTTTTCCCTGGAATGCGGGATAAAATTGATTTTGTGAAATTGTTTATTGAGGGCCAAACAGGCTATTTGCTAGGCCCAAGTGATAAAATGCTAAAAAACAGTAAAGAGAAAGACAAAATTAACAAGGCTTGTGTATTCACGAAGTTTGGAGAAGACAGATACATGAACTATGGGAACTGGTAATACTTTTCAAGTGATTATATTAATGAAATAGTCATAAGTAAATGCTGTCAAATGATGAGAAATTGGCATAGAAAGAGTAACTCAGGCATGCGATTATTGATTGCTGTATAACTTGTCTTGGGGATACAGGAACAAGTAACTATTCATCCCAGATTAGTCTCCAATGAAGGACTAAATACATGATTGCACCCAAGTCAGTTTGCTGAACCGATATGTTTGTTAGGGTTCTTTTGAAAGTATGGCCGAAGCATTACTTACAGGAGTAGGGTGCAGATGTCTTACAAGAAAGAGATTGAGCATATTAACTGTTTTTTGGCAATGTGGATGCAACTGGTACTGCATGAGAACTGTGTTACCTTGATGGACGGGTTAGAGCAGAAGCACAACAAAGTGGACAGAAAAAGAAAGTGGATAAAATCATACACTAAATATAATGCTTTCAGAAAATTCAGGAAGTAGAGGAGAATTTCTTCTTAAAGCATGGGTGATTTCAGTATGTTTATAGTCGGAAGATAATAGCTGAGAAGAGTTTAAAGTGTGCTGAAGATCAAGGTTATCTAATTAGTGGAAGTTCTCAAGAAGATGAACAGACAGTCTAATGAGGAGGAACTCATGTACTATGCTGACAGGGAAGGAAGTATTTCAGGGAAGATGGCAAAAAGGAAAACAGTTGAACTTAAAACATAAGCTTATGTGTTTTGAAAAAGGGTTGACGTTTAGACAACAGTTTCATGCCATGTTATAACTTCTCTGGTCTATCAAAAATCTAGAGTACTATAAATATCAAAGAACTTTAAAGATAAGTACCTGAACAGTAACATTCTATGATGTGCCCTTTTACATATTGAGAAAAATCATTAATAATTCAATAGAACTCATCTACATAACTTACTTAATTCTGTATTAAGTTTTTAACATTGACAACTATCCTATTAACCTCATGTCTTTAACAGTGAATTACATTTGTATAGATTCTTTAAAGATTTACTCATCAAATATATTGAAGTAGGAGTTCACAGTTTATAAATATATTTACAGCTGTAATCTGTATGGACACTTAGAGAACTCACCATGTTTTATTTCATTTTGCTTTTAGCCTATCTGTTACTACATTTTCTAAAATACATTTTTATTAAACCCTACAAATCTATTTTATGTTTTTTGAGGCTTTCTAAATTTTAAAAGTAACAGCAATTGTTATGATCAAAGAGATAATATTTATTTGGAAATGTCTACCTATTATGGATTTAGCTATCATGTGCCAGTGAGATTTTATTAGATCTATGAGGATTTCTATGATATTGAATATCCTCAATATGTTTCCTTAGCATTTAAAGCATTTTCTCTGATTATTGAAATTCTAATTTTGACAGGTGAAAAATCAATAAGGATGTTTAAGTGGTGGTCAGCTGTTTTGATTCTTGGATCCATTTTTCTGGAGTCAGAAGGAAGGCCTACAAAAGAAGCAGGATATGGCCTTCAATCCTATCAACCTCTTATAAGATTACGACACAAGGTACGGCCGAATTCTAAATCCCCTTGAAGTGCCTACTAGCTGTGAACTAAGCTGTTAGCTGTAGGTGTACTATTCATTTAGGAACACTTTTTTTTACAGCATGCTTTCAAGAAATAGTTGCCCATTTCCTTCACTCCACTCTGGTCCCTTGTCTGATTGAGTTGGCATGGGTCCTGTGCTCGATGCCACCATTGCCATAAGTTCATATGTGCAAGCTTCCAGTGGCTGAAAACCTCTGTTACCCCATGTTCATGGACCAATTCTGGCTCTAACAATCTTTCTTCCCTCTCTTCTAAAATGATCCCTATGCTGTGGGTGAGAGAAGTTTGATATAGGAGTCCTTTCCAGGGACACACACTCTGTAGTCTCTTACTCTTTAAAAGTTGAGATTCCTGTCCTAGGTGACGACGTATCTACAGTGGAACCTCCACACCTAAGACTAATGGAATAGCAGAACTGGGGGGGGGGCAGGGGGTAGAGAGAAAACTAGTGCATCCCTCAACTCTCACCAGTGAACACTCCCTACATAAGAGAGTGTGATGCACACAAAAGGCCACAACTAGCCAACTTTTAAAGAATGAGAGATTACACATAAGTTTTAAAAAATCTTTATAAAAATATAGTAATATTGTTTCTCTTGAGCATTAGTAATGATTTATACAACAAGGTTAAGACAGAATCAGAAAATTTCTATTATTTTCACGCTGATTTTAGATAATTTTAAGCTAAAATCTAAGTGCTATGCTCTGTTATTTCCCAGAGTGATATGAATATCATTATGTATGTAAGAATATGTATATAGAGACATATATAGGTAAAATTAATCTTGCATAGAAATTATTATTTTCATTTAGTCAAAAATTATAATTTTTAAGCTCTCTAAGTTTAAAATGAGAATTATTTTAGGGAAAACACTTCTTTGTGTATGTTTAACATTTCCAAGTTTCAAAATAAATTGATATTTAGGAATACTAATAATCATATAAATTAAATACATACAAAAGCATCTAAATATGCTTTTAGTTTAATAATAATCCGTGCTGGTGCAAATAATATACTTAAGGAAAATGTCTGCAGAATCAAATATCAATTGATAGTATATTCTTTGTGCTCATAGAAAACAAAGCACAAAAACAAATAAAAAGAACCTATGAGCTGAGTGAGGTGGTATATATTTTTAACTCCAGTGCTTGGAAGGCAGAGGCAGGAGGATCTCTGTAATATTGAGCCTGACTTGGTCTACATAGTGAGGACCAGGCCTGATGGGCTACAAGAAGACCAACCTTGTCTCAAACAAACAAACAAACAAAATAGAAAGTAAAGCATAAAAAAATAACATGATAATAATGCAGAAGAGTTGGCTTCTTTCCTCCTTTGAACATTTTAAAAATATTTGTATTTTTAAAAGATTTAAACAATTTTTTTGTGATGCTCAATATATGATATTGGCATTTACATTACTTATATTTTTCCTATAATTTTTCATAATCATTGAACCATTTTTGTAAAATAGCTCATCTTTGCTAGAATTTTTTATAGATCAGATGCTGAATAGGTTTTTGAATATATGATTTTATTTACTGTTCAAAACAATCTTATAAAGATAGGACATATGTATTTCCATTTTTTGGATAGGCAACTAAAACCTTGGACTAAGGTGTTTTAGGAATGTGCACATTTTAATAGCTGTATTAATCGGTGAGCCATAACATAGATGGCATGTTAAATAGGCAGAAAATTAACTAAAAACC
Source organism: Nannospalax galili (assembly GCF_000622305.1). NCBI lineage: Eukaryota > Metazoa > Chordata > Mammalia > Rodentia > Spalacidae > Nannospalax > Nannospalax galili. Next base: position 5,823,590 of record NW_008347042.1, read on the forward strand.
TGGAAATAGACCTCATTGTAACAAATCATTGCAAAAACATAGTTATGTTAAAGAAAACAAGATTTTAAAGTTTGTAGACTGAATACGTACAATTGGAAATTTTTATTATTATTATTATTTATTATTATTATTATTGGTCTTTTTGAGACAGGGTCTTCCTGTAGCCCCAGCTGTCCTGGAACTCACTATGTAGACCAGGCTGGCCTTGAACTCATAGAGATTGTTTTTTAAATCATCAATATCCCATACTTCATAAACTAATAAACAGTTTATATCCATCCAAAGTTAAAAACAAACAAACAAACACATACAAACCCCTCTTTGAATGCACTCAGTACACATTGTTAATATGGAAGTTTGGATTATAATATGCTATGTGTCTAGTGAATATTAATTGATACTTCTATGCTTTGTCTTGATGTCAGAAACTGTACCTTTCTCATGCCTAATACTTTGTGCACATTAGGATTAATTAAATCATTGGCAGAGAATTGACAGGTAAGATGCATAGCTAGGTTTTCTAATTGATTCTCTACAAAATATAATACTATAGGCTTGTGCATAAGTATGTACATTTATGGCCAAATTCTTTTCATATAAATTTAAAAACTAAGATATGAACATTCTTAGCTATACAATTTAATAAAAATTTAAAGAAAGGATATAACTGACACTGGAGAAATGGCTCAATGCTTACGAGCACTGGCTGCTCTTGCAGAAGACCCAAGTTTGATTCCCAGCACTGACATGGCAGCTAACAACTGTTGTAGCTCCAGTTCCAGTGAATTGAATGCCCTTTTCTGACTGCATGATATGGGTGTACTTATACACATGCAGGCAATATAGTGATACATATAATATATATATATATATATATATTAAAAAAAGATATAACCAAAAATTAAACTTATTTGAGAATATACACCCTCCAAAAACTCAATTATATTTCAACGTTTTTTATAATTGTATAACCTTAATTATAAATAGTTAGAAATAACTATTCCCCATCTCTGCTTGTCTGTGGTTTATGATCATTCATGAATGTCATCACTGTTTACGAACATACTTCACTCAATGATTAGTTTGTTAGGCTATGGGCTGTTTTTCACAGTATCTCAACTCTGAATATTTCACACATGGTTAAACCTCAATAAGTGTGTAATAAACAACTGCAGTTTTTCATTAATATATGGCTGAATCTAAGGTTTTATATATATAGCATATACTTATGTTTGTATTTATATAATTAATAATGTAGCTAAGTAAATTTCCCTTTCCATCATTTATCAGGTTAAAATTAATGTAATAATTTACATTTAAAATAAATTATATTTCAATAGTATTAAATAAACCAATTTCCACTAATTTGCTGTTTTTAAACTAGACCATTTGTAAAAAATTGTATCACTTGGCTGGCATCATGGCTCATGCCTTTAATCCCAACATTTAAGAAGGCAGAGGCAGGCAGACATCTGTGAGAGTGAGGCCAGCCTGGTCTTCATAGTGAGTGCTAGGCCATCTGAGGCAACAGGAAGACTTTGCCTCAACAAACAAACAACAAAACAAAACAACTTAAAAGTGTAACATGTAAATATCTGCAGTTTCATAAGGCATTGTCATTAGTTATATTTCCCCAACACTACATTTAACTGTTGACTAGAAAAGCACAAAATTATAGACAAGATAGTATGTGAGGTCTGATCAGATATGTTCTACATTTCCCCCCACCAAAATGCCATTATTTTGAATCTGATCAAGTGTGTATGTGGAACTACACTAACTAGATAGCTATGTCCACTTGTATATTCAGTTCGTTCTGAGAGAAAAATGAAAATGAGAAGCTAATTTGTCAGATCATATTGAAATGTTACAGATGCAAACATATGCAGACATATTTCTTCATTTGCAACTCTATGTACACAAAATGTGATTAAAATTCATTTGTCTATATCTTGCAGTAAAAATGAGTAACAATAAACTTGCCATGCTAATTATAGAAATCTTAATTATGTTCCACAAATACATGTCCAAAAGAGCTGATTGTGTGTTTTTCCAATGAGTTTTTTCCATTACATTTATGAAACATCATATGAGGCAACTCATTAACATTCACTAGATCCAATTCCCAAAGTGGTGTTTTCATTCAGTATGTTTTTAAATTTAAACATTGCATGCCTATATTGAACTAGGTGTTTTCCCACACATTAATTGCTGTCATTTAATTGTGTAGTAGTCCTGGGACATAGAGCTGCTGTTCCTGTTTATTCCAGTGACATTACTAAAACTGAGAGATGTACAGTAGCTTTCCCAAGAGCAGGCGAGTACAAGCCAGAATTAGTGAGGTAGGGAAAATAAGACAGGAACAGAATGGGGACATGCACTAGGGGGAAAAAAAAGGCTGGTAATAGTAAAGCAATGTGATGCTGACTTCAAAGAGCAATGCCTAATGTTTTCTCAGATTGTTTGCCCTGGCCTGCGCCCCAAACAAAGCTAGAGTGTCTTCATGCTTGTTTCTGAAGAGAGTGTCTCCTGATGGCTGCTGCAGCCTGACTTAGGTCAACCTCCTTCCTATAAGGACTGACTGGGGAAAGCATAGTGATCACCTGGATTCTGGCTTTGTGATTGGGAATCTACCTTACAAGGTCCAATAACTAGTGACTGTCTTGTGTATTGTGAAGAAGTGCCCCGTGACTTCCCAGATTCTGAGGCATCTGTGCCACTGGAGATTTAGTGCTTCCAAAGTAGTCCTTACAACACTAGATGTAACTGCTACCAGGCATCGATTATTGTGACTGTTTTACCATTTACTTTATTCTCTACATTGGGTCCTTTTCCTATATAAGTATTCACATGGGAGAATTGGCTTAATTGCTATTTCAAAGATGATGAAAATAGTGCTCAGAGATGATTGGAATTTGTTTTATGCCAAGTAGCCAAAAGTTGGGGGTTAGGGGGTAAAAATACTGAATCTAAATAATGTAATATAGATTTCAAAATGAGTATTTTCCTAGGAATTTGACCTGTATGCCACATACTTCCAATTTTCCCTACATTCTGGTCCCTGTAGTCCTAGCAAAAGTAGAATTGCCTCTCTTGATCTCTTTGGGGTTGAGGACTAACTTCCTTAGCAGGTGACTCTTTCTTGCCAGCTGCTACCCCGACCCCCACGCCAATTGTTTCGCTTGCGTTCCTTTCTTCATTCCTGACCCAAGCACCATTTCATGGTCAACATGTGAAGTATGATGTCTCACTGTACCACAACGGTGCATTTCTGTACAATATGAAAAAGGAGATGACAACCCTGGAATTGGTCCAAAATGGTCAAGCTGGAAGAGACTGACAGACTCCCTGGAAACATTGTGGCACGTTCCTAGAAAAATTGAAAATATTCCACACCTGCTAATCCTCTGATCCTCCCACCAGAAATAGTCTTTCACCTTCTGGGAGTGTGTGGGGGATACACTGTTTGACCCCAGTTCTGGTCTTTCATCAGTCACTGAAGAAAGGCTTATTTCTTTGATTCATAAATTCTAGTTGGTCATTTGCCTTGTTCTAGCAGGTTAAGGAAATGATACTTGATTTGGAGAAAATTTGATAGAAATTGTAGTCAATGATTTGAGAGCAGAAGCCATGCTAGGTATATTTTCGTATTCTATAATAATTGTAGATTTTCTTAGAACTCTTTTTCCCACATTTTGACAAGTGTTAACCATTTAATCATCAGTAGTATCTAAAAATCATAACAAGGGGGCTGGAGAAATGGCTCAGAGGTTAAGAGCACAGGCTACTCTTGCAGAGGACCCAGCTTCTGTTCCCAGCACCCACATAGTGGCTAACAACTGTCTCTAACTCCAGTTCCACAGAATCTGACCTCCGTGGGTATTGCATGACATGGTTGCGCTTAAATATATGCAAACAATACACTCACTGATAAAATACAAAATAAAATATTAAAAATGTAAATAAATAAAAGCCATGATGAATAAAGCACTCTTTTGACAAGATATTGTTGTTGAACTAGAAATGAAGCTTTGTTTTTTTAAAATCATTGAACCTGGGACTTGTTTGATAATTCATTGAGCTCCTAGCTTGTCTCCACAAAGAAGATAATATTAGCAGTTATTTCTGTGCCCCCACATATGAGTCCTGTGTGGCTTTTTTTTTGTTTGTTTCTTTGGGCTCTTTTTCATTTTCAGTTTTGACCTTTCTAGAACCTGATTTTTCTTTGGATTTTTTTCCCCCTACTTCGTTCTTAGTTGTAATTTCTCATAACAATTTATCTTCCTCTTACAGTTAGTCCTTCAGATGTGCATGAACTAGTATTTCGGTATATTAACATGTACCCACCTGGTTGGCTGTAAATCCTCCAGAGACCAGCACCTGTCCTGTAGCCCTCCTCTACCTACGCATTGATCTCATGGACACTTTGTTGGCTGAGGGAGGCACTCAGTCAGGTTGAGAGGAAGATCTTGTGAGGACAGCAGTATTCTTTAAGTGTATCTAGTGGGACTACTTAAGGTCCTGTAAGTGCCTGCATCTCTCTGTGCCCAGAGAATGCCACATCCAACTAATCTGACAAATCAAAGTTGATTTATGATTTTTTTTAACTTCTAAAGTCAAAGTGCTTATCTGTGAGGGTAATCACCATGCAAATGAAGCAGAGAATTTGTGAAATTTAATCATTCTTGAGTGTTGCTATTCTCTGTAGCACAGTATAATTAAAAGAGCTGATTTTTGAGATGTGTTTTTTCCTTTTCCTTTACTTTTGTAGTAAAAGATTGATAAATGTGGCTTAGTGAAAAGCAGCAGGAGAGAAATCGAGGGGAAGAGATAAAGATTAAATGAAACATCAAACTCTTACTGCTCAGAGACTTGAACTTCTATACAAACCAAGGAGTATTATTTTTTAATAGGAAAACAGGCAGCACCTCTTCTTAATTATCTGTGTACTTTCAGGGAATTTCAGGGAGAGCTCTTTAAAATGTCAATTTATTTTTCTGAGTTCAGGAAACAATTTGGACCACCCAAAAGCAAATCTGAGGTGGATGGTGTGGGTCAGAGTTTAAGAAGTTAGTGTGAATAATTCATTAAATGTTAAGGGGCATATCAGTTAATAAATATTGATAAATTTATTTCATGCATATAAAAAGATTAAATATGATTAAATTTTGGAATTGTTTTAAATAAATAAGTTGCATTTGAAAAGTAATAATGTTTTTGAACCCTTTAAAACAAATGAAATCCTAATATTAGCTGATGCCATCTCAACTTAATCCTCTGATTGTGCAAGAACTTTGAATCTTTAGTTTATAAAATCAAACTATAATAATAATTTTATATTCTTTATTCACAGAATAAATATAATAAACACCATAATTTTTCACAAACAAAAAAAAAAACTTTCTTGCAGGAACAGAACATAAGGCTTGCCATAAGTTTGAGGCCAGCTTAAGCTAGAGTAAGAATCTTTCTAAAAGACAAAATAAGAAGCTGTTTTTTTTCATTATTTAGAGTCCTAGATAACACTTAATGATCTAAGGCTTTTGAAAAAGGTTCAGCTATACAAGATGGATAATAACTTCTAGAGATCTATCATCTGTTATGTTGATTACATATAAGAGTAATGTATTTATAATTATTTGTGAGAGGGTAGAGCTGAAGAATTATCACCACACACTCATACCCACAGAAAGAAAATGATAAAGATGCAAATGACAGGTATATTCACTAGCTCAATGCTAATGATTGCTTCCCTGTGTATGTGTGTTAAAACTTCCAGTTGTGGACTTTAAATGCACATAATTTTTGTCAAATGTGTGAATAAAGATGGAAAAAGAACATGCATAATAGAAACTTTTAGAAATGCATTCTGCTTAGATTACTAATATGTTTGTATATGTCCTTAATTGTATAATTTTCATGTTAAAAGACTAAAATGGATGTTAATATGATGATTCTTTTGAAAAGGGGCAATTCTGAGCTCCTCTCTCTTGTCTTCCAAAAACTGGTAGGTCAGAAAAAGATATGGATAAGCTTTGTTAATGAGTGACTCTTAATACTATCAGTAGTTGTGGAAAGTATGAGATTTTTTGAGTTTCTCCTCTTTACCACTAATGGGTTTACTTACTATGCATAGTATGCATGGACAGTATGCTGTCCATGATTATTGGACAGCAGTCATAATATTCTTGGGCCAGAAACAAAGAACACTCCATCATTTACAGAGATCACATTAGCCAGAGTGTCAACATTTGAACTTGTTCTGTGAACCTGATTTCCAAAGATCATGCAATGGGAGCCAAGTCACATCTGCATGCACCATGACATGCTACATATGGAGATGGTGGGTTGGGCAAGATATTTGAAACAGAGGGAAAAATTACCTCTATTATATCTTACAATTTTTATTCTTCTCCATTGCTCTAAATGAAGATGTAGTCTGTCCTATAATACCATTATACATTGGCCTTTTGTTACAAAAGGAAACACTTTCTCTGTATTCCAAAGCTCAGAGATAGTTTATTCTGAACAAAGTGAGTGACCATCACCAAGGAACATGGGTTCAGGTTGCCATGAATGACATGGTCTATGCTAGAAATGCTTACATGAATATTTTGCAGTCACAGGACAGAAGAAAGTCATAGATCAAGGCATTCTGTGTGGGAAAAAGGCAGGTTGCAGCAAAGCAGGGAAATTTCTGCTAGAAGTTTTAGATGCTATATAAGTATTCTGTAGCTTTAAGTTGGTAGAAGTTATTGTCCTGCTACAAAAGAACTCATAGTTCTTATCAGAGAGACAAAGGGATGCTGGATCAGATCCAGATGTGGGCAATGAATGGTTGTTATAGGGACTAATAAAGATAAACCAAGAGATGGCTCAGAGGTTAAGAGCATTGGCTGCTCTTGTAGAGGACTAGGGTTTGGTTCCCTGCATCCATATGGTGGCTCACAACCATCCATAACTCCAGTTCCAGGGAATCTGCCACCTTTCTCTAGCCTCCATGGGCATTGTACACATAGGCGCATTTATATGCAAGTAAAACATACATATGCATTAAATAAAAATGAAGAGTTTTTTGTTTGCTTTTTGCTTATTAACCATAATTTATATGTATATTTAACAAAACAAAATTCATAAACCTTTTTCAGTCTGTGTACAGTTTTCATATTCTCCTTTAATGAAAGATGACATTTCAAAATGATTTTCCATGAATAAAAAGAATTCAAAATTTAAAAATGATAAACCAAGATGTTTCTGTTTTTGCAACATTCTAACTCTTCATAATCATGAAGTTCAAATCAGTCATTTTTTTAGAATCTTCAAAATATATATATAGATTTTTTTTCTGGAATCTCAATTCATAATAAACATTCTTGAACAGGTAGTCTAGAATAAATGGCAGTTTATGACTGAGCTCACAAGGTTTACAAAATGGAGAAGGTAAAGTTGTCTTCTCACAGTGTATTGAGTGCACCACCTTTACTATACAAGGAGAAGTGACTTGAAATAAATCTGTGGCCCAAACTAGGAGCTGTGTGACTAAGTTGATTTGACAATGAAGTGTGTGGCTATAAGTTCATCTACCTCTTACCTAGTTAATCCTGTCCTCTAGAAGATTTTAAGAAAATAAAATGTGGTGACATTTAGATGTGTTGTTTATTCTTTCAAACCAAAGTTAAGTTTCCCTTCTAGAGAAAATTAGCATTCAATGGACCAAATCACCTTGCTAAGGCAGGACAAATAAATAAAGGGATGTATCTGAACTCTAAATTCTCAAGGTAATAACCTACTAAATATACGTATCATATATATTGCATATAATATGTTGCAATAATCAAAGAAGAGAAGAAGAAATTGAGAGGGAGTGGGGCCCATGGAAGGATTTGGAGGGAGACTGTGAGAGGTGAGGATGACGTAAATGCAACACTCACGTATGAAACTCTCAGACTAAAAAAATTAAAAACAAGATTCTACAATAGAAAAATTTCACTTTGTCCCCAGGGACTGATTTCTCAAGACAGATCATGATATGCAAAAATTTTTTCTTCCTACACACTGTGGCCCTGTGTTAAAATGTTAATGCTATATGTAGCTAAAACTTGAAAAGTTAGTGTTTTGCTTTTAAGAACTGGACTTTTCAAATGAGAAATATGTGATGCATTAGTATTCTATTTACATCAGCTTAGTACAAATATGCAAAGTATTCAAATAAAATCAAGTATATGTACTACATGAAAACCAAGCTTGCTGACCAGATTCTGGCACATTCTATGACACACCAGCATTGGGCATATACATTTTCTACCACAAAAATAGGACCTGAGTTGCAATGCTTTCTTTTATCCATATATATGTGTATATACATATGTGTGTATGATATTTATATATATTTATATTTTATGATTTATATGCCATATATGTGCATATATAGTATGACTTGTCCTATCTTTCCAGAAATAGTCACTGATTCATTGATTGTTGTCACTGATAAATGTATTGGGACATAGATATAGTAAAATAGTTTGCTATTTTTTCATGTTTTTGATCAATTTCCAATTCTTACCATTAGATCTAATTGTCTTTTCTTATGATTTTTGTGGGAAAAAATTGCACAAAAACTGATGCAAGAAAATATTGGTTTGATATATAAAAACTATTCTCTCAGTTGAATTTGTATTAGTTGATCACATTTTGTTACCACATATTTATAAAATGAAATAGAGATTTGGTTGTATTTAGCAGACTTCCATGTAAATACTCTAAGTATGTAAATATTTGAAAGAATGGTTATGACTGTAGAATAAGTAAATAAAGGCATTCATCTAATCTTTAAAATTAATACACTTTCAGGGTAGCGTTTAAAGTCAATAATGTGCAAATTTATATACGTATTTTTTGTTCATCTTTATTAAAAATTAATTGTGAATTCAATTTTCAAAACCCTATGTTACAAATGAAAGGAAACACCTTAATTTATGAGCTTGACATTCAGTATATTTAAGTGATTAAAAATCTTGCAGTATAAACAACCAATACAAAAGGTGGTATTTTTACTATTATTCATTTAGAGATGTGATTGAGGAAATTCTTCAAGTGAGGTTCCCTTTTCTTAGGTGACTCTGCATTCTTTCAAATTGACAATAAAAACTAGCCTGCACAGTTGTTAATATGCTTTATAGATCTTGTGTTTCAAGCTATAAGAATTGCTATGTGATTTATTTTATATTTGTGAGAATTTTAAGAATGTAAAACTGTTACATAATAGAATGTGATTTCAAGGAAAACAATGTTAAAATAATAAAGAGAAATACACTTGAAGGTAAATTGTAATATTATCAATAATAATAATTGAAAGTTATAGCAGCACAAGTTGGATTTGGAAAATGGTATATATTATCATAAATTTACCTGAATATTTTATAATATATATACATGTATACATATCTTTCTAAGCATATCAAATTTACTTAATGAATGTTCCTTTGTTAACGGATTGTGTGGACTCTCCTCTATTGCAACCAAGTGATGATGTATGAAAGAAAATCAGTCACACATAATTTAAGATCTAAAGCAATATTTCTCTAGTATATTATCTCTATAACTAATTTCTTCAAGAAGATTAATTTTATGCAGACCAGAAATGACAGAGATTAAATGGAAAAAGAAGCTAACTCTCCTCTTATAGTAAAAGGACACATTGCTATTTTAATAAAACAAATCTCTTCTTTTTGTTATCACATACTTTCAAATTTTAGCAAGTAGTAAAAATTAGTGAGTTTGGGTGAGTTTTGCATTTTGCCTGTATTATAAGCTCATATCAAGTATTTCTATAACTTCAAGACTACAATATTCATGTTATTGATTTTGTTTCGTTACTTATTATTTACTTAAAAATTGGGGGTGGGGTGGGCTGGAGAGATGGCTCAGCATTTAAGAGCACTGGCTGGTCTTGCAGAGGACCCAGGTTTGATTCCCAGCACCCACATGACAGCTAACAATGACTTATAACTCCAGTTCCAGGGTATTCAAAGCCCTCTTCTGGTCCCCATGGGTACTGCATGACATGGTTGCACTTACCTACATGCAAGCAAAATACTCATGTACATAAGAAAATTTAAAAAATAATAATTTTGTATTTACTTTGTTTATATAAAATTCTTTGATATTTAGATTATGAATGAATTATACAAATCACACTAATGACATTTATATTTAATAAATATTGGGCAGAAGGAATACTAATGCATCCTTCACCTCTTACCAGTAAGCTTCTTCACACGACAGATGGTGGTTAACTCAGAAAGTCACAACTTGTCAAAGTACAGAGAATGAGACTGCAGAGTGCATGTCCCTGAGTAGGATACCTATATTGAACCTCTACCACCAATGGCTCAGGTACCATTACAGAAGCTGATACTGAAAGACTGAAAGCCAGGGGTGGTGGATGACCACAAGGAAACAGGGTTTTCCAGACAGCTGGAAAGTTGCTCATATGAACTTACAGCAATGGTGACAAGCACGCACAAGAGCCATGCAAGTTCAAATTAGGCATAATCCCAACATAGAAAGGGGGAAATGGGTGAGAAGCCCTAACTTCAGCTAAGAAACTATTGTCAACCAATGTCTACTGGGAGAGGAAGAGTTGTTCTTCAAGGGAGTGAGGATAGAAAGGTAGACCATGCTCTAGTGGATGGATTCACATTGAAAGCTATATCAGGAAGGAAACTTGCCTCAATAGGCCTTAACATATGTGACAGAATGCCTGAAATTCAGTGGGGGGGTGATTATGGGTGTGCAGATAGGGGAGGAGGTCTAAATGTGATCAAGATGTATTGCATTAAATTCACAAAAAGTCAATAAAAATAATAATCTAATTAAACAGAAAAAGAAACATTCTAAAATAGAATTTCAACCTCAGGATTAACTGTCAAATATGTGAAACATAATTTAGCTGTAATTTTGATATTTAATAATTAAACAAACTTATAGGCAACTACCAAAAATATAAAAATATTTTAAGTTGAAAATTTAAGATTATTTTTCAAAATTGTTTTTTAATGGAAAACATACATTGGTCAAATCGTAGTGATTACTAAGTGATAGGTTAGGTGTGTGTGTACATATATGTGCATGTATGTGGAGAATTTGTGTGTGAGTGTGCATGCAAGTGTGTGTGTATATGTGTGTATGAGGGCATATATGAGTGTGTGTATTGGGGGTACATATTAGTATATGTATGTATATGTATATGTGTGCATGTGTGTATATATTTTTGTATATGTACATATATTATTTATGTATGTGTGTATTTATTTGTATATATGTGTGTGTGTCTATGCATTTATATGAGTATATGAATATAGGTGTGTATGAAAATTTGTATGTATATGTGTGAGTATACATGTGTATATGTGTATGTGAATGTCTCTCTGTGTATAAACATATATGTGTGTACATGTTTGTATGTGTATATATGTATGTATTTGTTTGCACGTGTATGTCTGTGTATGTGTACATGTGCATAGTGTATATATATGTATGTGTGTGGTTATTTATGTATATATTTGTATTTATTTGAGTATGTATATGGGTCTATATATGCATTTACAAGTATATATGTGTGTATATGTGTATATATGCATCAATGTGTATATATGTCTACATGTGTATATATATGTGTATACATGGATATGTATGTGTCTGTGTGTATATGTGTAAATGTATGTATGTATGTATGTATGTATGTGTACGTGTGTGTATGTGTGTATATGTATGTAGCTGTGTAAGTCACTGCTCCAGCTTACTCTTTTCCAGATGGCTTTATGACCAAAACAGTAAAAAATTGGAAAGTAAATAGCTGAGCATAAAGCCCCCTAGATTTGTTGCTTTTAAAGTATTTTTTAATATATAATGTTGATAAAAAGTTGTATTTGAGATGGCTCAGTTATTAAGAACACTGGGTATTCTTGCAGGGTTCAAATCCCAGAATCTATATGGCAGCTGTCTATAACTTCAGTTCCAGGGGATCCAACACCCTCTTCTGTCCTCCTGCGGGCACTGCACGACACGGGTTCACTTACATTAAAAGCAGGCAATACATGCATACGAATAAAATAAAAATAATAAAATAAAAATATTTTTTTAAAAAGTTGTATTTGAGGCATATGGCATATGGCAGCCCTGCAGCAGCCCGGCACGCACCTTAGTCCCCCACCCCCCCACACCTCCGCCGCTGTTGGTCCTTAAGCTTTTCCAGGTGTCCCTTGTAGATTTGGGAAAGAAGTTTTAGGAGCAGCACTAGCAGGTTAAGATGATGCAGTTTGTATTTTTGATGGCAAATGAAGCTCCTTTTACTACAGACTGGCTGGGAACGTCTCCATTTTCTCTGGCAGCACAGTATACGCGTTATTCCACTACAGAGGCTCTACTCCAAGCTGGTGTAAGTCGGGATGCCAGAACCAAACTGGACCGAACACCATTACACATGGCAGCTTCTGAGAGCCATGCCAGCATAGTAGAGGTTTTGTTTAAGCATGATGCTGACGTCAAAGCAAAAGATAGGTTAAAGATGACAGCTCTGCACTGGGCGACACATCATAATCATCAAGAGGCGGTGGAACTTCTAATTAAATATGGCGCTGATGTACACACAGTAAATTTTGTAAAACTGCATTTAGTATTTCAATAGACAGCAGAAAAGAAGATTTAGCAGAGATATTACAGATTGCTATTCAGAACCAAACAAACCCAGAGTCTGGACACTGTGACAATTCATGCTGTGACACCAGTTTATCATTGGACCTGGAGGGGTGGTGAACCTAAGAGGTCTGGTAGCTTCAGAAAATTCATCTCAGGCAGTAAATGAAATGGGAGTACCTGCTGTTCTCCCCATGTCAGTAACTCTTCTACGTCAGTATTAGCCATGTTAGCTGCCTTAGCTGAAGCATCTGCTTCCTTGTCTAGTTCTTCAGAAACTCCAGTAGTGGCCACAGGGGAAGTGGTTACTGAAGAGTCCGTGGATGGTACAATTCAGCAAGTAGTTACTTCAGAAGGTCAGCAAGTCATCACGACAGTTACAGATGGAATTCGGCTTGGAAATTTGCACTCCGTTCCACCAAGTGAAATAGGTCAGTCCATCATTGTGATTACGCCAGATGGCAGCAAGTATTGACAGTACCAGACATTGCAGAAGAAACTGTTATCAGTGAAGAGCCACCAGCTGAGATAGTGTATCGAAATAATAGAAGAGAAAGAAGCAGCAATAGAAGAGAGAGAAGCTCTTCAGAAACAGCTGGATGAAGCAAATGGAGAAGCCACAGCAACTTCCTAAGAAGGAGCAGGAAGCTGAGGCCTACAGACAGGAACTGGAAGCATGAGTCATCTTCAGGCTAGTAAAGAAGGCGTTTAACGCACATGAACATGAATTTGATTTTCCTTTTTGTCAAGAAAGAATGCAGTCTTGAACTGTACACTGTAGGGGTACAGGCATGGGAACAGAAGAAAGGACACTTGATAACAGGACTTAAGCTATGAGCTCTGAATTTTTATAATAAAACTCTAGGAGTTGTGAAATGTATTTAAAACTGAATTCTGCAAATACTATTTTTTTAAAGCAGGATACAAATGTTTTTAATTTTTTAAAAAATATTTTATTATTTTTATTTTATGTGTATGCATGTATTGCCTGCATGTAGGTAAGTGCATCCATGTTGTTCAATGCCCATGGAGGATAGAAGAGGCTGTTGGATACCCTGGTACTGGACAGTTGTTATCTGCCATGTGGGTTCTGGGATTCGAACCCCGGTATTCTGCAAGAACAACCAGTGTTCTTAACTGCTGAGCCATTTCTCTAGCCCCAAATAATAATAGTATTTCTTTTTACAGTTGCAAATGAGTTGATAAAGAATGTTGAAGAGATCCAAAAAACACAAAGCCATTGTTATGGCAAATTATTTTTTATTGCAGTACTGACTTAATTTCTCAGAAACAACAGTTTTAAGGGTGATCATTGTTGATTAGACAAAATGCTGTGTTATAATTACGGTAGACTGATGCTGGAAATACTCTGTGTGAAGAGAAGGTTTCCCCCCAGGAACTCTCTGTACAGCTTTTAAGTTGTCTCAGGTTCTTGGAAAACATTTTTTTTTGAACCAAAACTTTTATATTTATTCAATTTCAGCTATACCCAAGTAGATGTACATGTATCTGAAGCAATTTTTTAAAAAAGTTTTGTTTGTACATATTCTGCATTTTTTATAATTTTAAAACACATCACTTGCTTAGGTATGTTTCCCACAAAGATGATGAAAGTTACCAGGAGAAAAAGAAAAAAAGAAAGCAAGATGTCGTTTTGTAGGTCCTTGAAACTAAGTGAGCTCACAGCTGGTTTTATTGAGATGAAAATACTGGAAGGAGCAGCTTACAAGATAGTTTCAAGATAACTTAAGTTTGCAAACTCTGCAAAATCTACGTTTTTTTTTTTCTTTTTTTTTTTGAAAATTTCATTGTGGGGATGTGAAACTGTATTCTATGTTCCATCATGATTTCCACATGAAAGCACTTTAAAGACACTGGATTTTAAGATAATGCTTTTGGCAAACTCAGTGCATTGGGTTTCTGAATATTTCATGGACTTATCCCCTTCCCTAAGAAATTATTCTTATGGAACTGCTTTTGTATGTAGAACAAGACCTTTCTGTACTGCAGTGATGTTATCGCTATGTTTAAAGTAACTTTCACTTTCCCTGTGGAAGCTCCAGGTCTGTGCTGTAACTAGCTCTCAAGATGACAAATTCCACATATATGGACATTAAACTCTGACAGACTGTTTCATTCTTTTTTTGTAGAGTATAACTTCAAACCCATCTTCATTTGTTGTTTTATTGCTTTATGAAAATGTTTAACCTTAAACCCACTCTAGATTATCTATATAAAGAACCAGTTTACCTTAAAACTGTATTCTGGCAGACTTTTCTATTTTTCAATTAAATAACTTTTCCACATTAAAAGAAAGTTGCATTTGAATTAAATGTTTCTGTTGTTTAAGCAAATTTAAATCTTTGGAAGTATTACCACTCCTAAGATTATTCTCTAAAACCTAGTTACTTTTAAAATTATTATTTCCATTGATTTTTGTTATTTGTTTGTTTATTAGTTGGTTCAAAATGCCATTTTTTTGAAAGGATAACACCATACTTGAACAAAATAAATCTAGAAATCTGAATGCAGGGGCTAGGAACTAGATTACTGGTAAAGCAGTTGACCAGCATATGTGAATGTGCATTGACTCTACTTTACTGCATTAGAGAGAGAGAGAGAGAAAGAGAGAGGAGAGAGAATGAGAGAGGAAGGAAAGAATGGTGAGAGGGAAAGAGGAAGGAAGATTGAGGAAGAGTTCAAAAGGTTTTTTCAGAAGAATATATTAAATATTTTGAAACTCAGATGCATTTTAAAAACCTTGTAAAAACATCATTAAGAATTAAAGTTGAAATAAAACTGACTTGTTAATAAAGAATAAATAGGTAACCCACACATTAGGTATGGTTTTTCTAATACCTAAGAATGATATTTAAAGAATAAAATACAATAATATTTTTATACATGTACCATATATATATTTTCCTGGACAATCTTTTTTATTACCACGATAATTCACCCATTTTACCAGATTTTTAGATTTTATATAGAAACTTTTCTTTAAAACATGGTGCTACATATAACTGAGTTTTCTAGAAAAACACAATTAAATCATCTTTTCATTACGTTTGTGAAGTTTCATTCATTGTTTAAGTATATTATCATAGTAAACATACCCCTTTTCAGAACAGAGTGGGTTCATCTGCTCCAGTTAGGACCTTGTCATTGTACTTAGGAAAATTTTTTCTTCAATATCTCATGGTTTTTCCTTTTGTTTGATATCATAAACCACTGATTTTCCTCCCAGAAATCTACATTTCTCAGAGAAAATGATTTCTATAAAATATTATTCTGAGAATGGAGTCTGATTACATCATTTGTAGAAAACTACATAATATGCCACCATGGAAATGCACAGTGCACAAAAGGAACATTCCAAACTAGCGTTACCTAAACTTTCCCAACTAAATGAACTAAAGATATTTTTATCACCCCTGATATTCTTGGAAACACATTTGGGAAAATCTGTTCCAGTGGTTAGAGAATTAATTATTGTTATATGTCCCTGCAGTTTTGGTTTCTCAGAAAACTCAATGTTAAAGACATGGCTTAATATCATTTTACATTTAAAAATAATAAAGAGCAACAAATTTATTTTATTATTTTACATGAATCCACATTTAAGGGTTTGTTTTCCTTAGAAAGAGAATATTGATGTCTTGTATTAATACTTATAATATAGGATTTATTTCACCTGCTGGGTATGTAGGGAACATCATTCATTATATTATTACTATCTAGAGACAAGTTGAGTGACTAAAGAATACTCAACTATACACAGTTTTAAAGTTTAATTGAATTATCTTAGATTAAAGTGCATAGATTGCCACTGTACACTCTGATGCATTTTAACATATGTATACCCTTACAATGATCCCAGTACGATCAGTTTCTAGCCACAAGGTAATGCTGCTTTTCCTTTGAACTTAACATAAATAGAATCCTATAAAAGATAGTCTGCTCTGTCTGATTTTTTTGTTTTTTCCTTAACACGATGCAATATTTTTCCACAGTGTTAAATGTGGTGTGTTGCTTTCTTTACTCTTTAATGCCCATTACATGAGGCTCACAATTTATTAATAGCTGTTCTCTTTTGATGGACTCTCAGAGCTATTGTATCATTCTGTGTGTCTTTGTTGATGCATGAGCTTATTTCTTTTTAATTTTTATTTTATGATAATTTCATACAATATATTTTGATCATATTCAGACATCCTGCCACATCTCCTCTGAGGTCCACCCTCACCTTACCACACCTTGACTTCATGTCCTTTATTATTATTATTATTATTTTAAAGGTTCATCAAGTCCAATTTGTGTTCCCAGATGCTTTTAAATGTGGGTGCATCCCCTGGAGCCTGGTTAACCTGTCATCATACCCTTAAAGAAAACTGACTTTCGCTCTCCCAGTAGCTATCAGTTGCCAGTGCATGCACAGTCCAACAGAAATTGGACTATAATTGTTTGTTCATAGACGGGCATATATGCAGCTCTAATGAATAACTTAGAGTTTTCCAATGTGGTTGTTGCATGATGTCTGATTTCACAGAAATTTTAAATTGCTCTTAGGAATTATTCTAATTCTCTTTTATTCCTTTGTCTACCTAAGTAAAAAACTGAAATGCAGGCTGAAGAGAGCTACTTTGTTGTCCAGTCAGTCACAGGATGAACAAATCACTCAATATTCACATTCAAGTGAAAGTATACTAAAGCTGAGGTTTCATAACCTTCTATTCATCATTTTTTGAAAATTTTGAACAACGAAAATTTAATAACTATTTGCTCTGCAGGATCTGAAACAGAAAGTAATTCATCTCTGAATTCATAAAATTATTGCAAATTATAGAAGCTGTTTCAGAATTTTCTTAAAACCATATTTATTTTTATGTAATATAAATACTAAAATTTCTTGCATATTTTTCATTATTGTTTGATGTAAAATAGGCCTCAATCTGGTAGGTAGTTCATACTTAAATTCTTAATGATTTGCAGTGCAGGAGGTCAAAGCTAAGACCATTGAACACTATTTATGCTTTTAAAAGAGGGAGTGTGAAATAGCTTTCAATTATTCTACATTTCTGTTAGGGTTATCTTCAATATTATGTTTTCATAATATTTTCTAATGTGATGGTTTATATTGGTTGTCAACCTGACAGGATCTAGAATGACCTAGAAGACTAGCCTATGAGGATTATCTAGATTAGGGATGCCTCTGGATTTGCCCATAAGAAATTACCAAAATTAGGTTAATTGAAGTGGAAAGAACCTCTCCCAACTGTGGGTAACACTCTTCCATGGCTGGTTTTTAGACTCATTAAGAGGAGAGGCGAGCATTAGAATTCATTCCTGTCTGTTTCCTGACTGTGGGGAACAGCTTCATGCTCTTGCCTATAAACTGAAATAAACACTTCCCTCTTTATATGGCCTTTGCCAGGTTATTTTCTTGTATAAACAAGGCACATAAGTAATATATACATCTTACTTGGCAAGATGTGATGTCAGTGTATTAAATTGTCCTTTCTGATAAACAGCATGCCCCAGGAAAGAAAGTATGTTATTTTAGAGAAGTGTTGGTATTTCTCAGTAGACATTCGATCTAGCTGTCTTCAAGCTTACCAGAATCTACCAAAATAAAAAGAAATTATCTAAGACTTTAAGACTATTATAGCAAATATAAAGCCAACAAACCCACATAAACACACAAAATTAACTTAAGCCCTGTCATATTTGATGGTTTTCATTTGTATTAATTGGCATATTAAAGTCTTGTTCTATTGTCAAGTTTTGCCACTTATACTTCTAAATTCTTCCTATATCGAGTGACGTGATATTTTCATTGTCATTCACTTTTATCATAGCCTTATTTCTGTTACTACTGGGGACTTGTTCCACATAGATGTCCATCAGGTGTAAACCTCAGCACCACAGCACTCTTCATTATTATTTGAATCATGTGACAACCATTAGAATGTCTGAGCTTCTAAATAAAGCTAACATAGCATGATCTTTTGCTTTTACTCATCAAATTGTAAGAGAATTATCTGAAATTGCTTCTATTATTGTCACTCTGAGGACTATAAATCAGATGAAATGATCTCTGGCAGCCAAATGAGCATCTGTTGGGGATTTTACCTTTTACCAGTTATGACAACAAATACTTGTGTTTGACAAAAAAAACCTTTTTTTTTTAGTAACTTCATGATTAAAAAAAAATTGTGAATCCAGGGCTGGAGAGATGGCTCAGCAGTTAAGAGCACTGGCTGTTCTTGTGAAAGACCCAGGCTCAAATCCCAGCACCCGTATGGTAATTAACGATTGTCCATAGCTCCACTTCCAGGGCTTCTGATACCCTCTTCTGTCCCCCATGGGCATTGCATGACATGGGTGCACTTACATATATGCAGAGATAACACTCGCACATTGAAAGAAAATTGTGTCCACAAAAAACTTTTGTGGTCAAATTTGTTTCTTTTCAATGACTTAAGAACATTTAGGAAAAATTTCATCTGTAAGTTGATTAGAAAGGCATTTTGTTTTGATAATTACTGCACATTAGAATCACTGGTTAGTAGATATTTGTCAACCTCCATTAGAAAACTAAATCATTGCTTCCAGGATTGGGTCTCAGGCATGAATGTTTGTAAAGTTCCCTGGGTTATTCAATAATGCAGTTAGACAGTGGGTGAAATTCTTCATCAAAATGTTGAATGAATATAAAAAGCTTTAAGAATATTGATTTGTGTTTAAAAGGCAGTATTAAATAATTTGAACTTAGAAAAATTTCTATCTGCATATTATATAGTTTTGTATTGTAGATACATATATTCTTCATGTACACGAGAATGTAAAGGAGCTCTATTTGATTCCTTATGGTGATTATGGTGGTTGCACCTTTTTTAACTGTTGCATTTTGTTGGAAGACCAAAGAAAATAACCTTGCAATCGTGTGACTATACGGTGCATGGTGGCTATGCTGTGCACATATTAACTGACACATGACCTATCAGACTACAGTAAAGCCTAGGAGAGTGAACCTCGAACAAGGAATAAGAAACGAACTTCCAGTGGGAATAGTTGTGTCACCTTTCTGATTAGAATGATTGTTTGCCAGGTTTGATAAGGAAAAAGGTTTGAAAAGTGAATGGTAACCTATGGGGAAAGAGATACCCGAAGGATGTTAGCAAACCTGGGTCAGCTTCTAAGAGAAAATATACCGATTCAATTCACAATGATAATATTTTGAGATTATAAATTAAGAAGCCTACTTTAGATTTTGCCCATCGTGAACAAAGCTCTGGGCTTGATTTCCCAGTACTGGTTAAAGAAAGGGCAACACGTATTGAACTGGATGGGGGAAAAAAACAATGAAAGTGAACACAAAGTTGGGTGGGTAGGTAGGTGGGAGTGGATCTGGATCTGTGATGAATTTGGGGGAGAGAAAGAAAATTATCAAAACCTTTATGAAATTCTCAAAGAATTAATAAAAATATGTAATGAATAAATTCAAGGGGGAATGTTTAAAAAGGGAGATTTTAAAGTTGATAAAGACTAATAAAATATATTGAAATTAAAAAATTTCATAAAGAATTTTGAACATGCTTTGGAAGAGTGGCTGTTGTCCTGAAGTCTAAGACTGAGATCTCACTGCCTTCTGGGCTGGAACTTAAGTTACTGAAGGTTTAGAAATGTTAATATAAACCCAGTTCCCAGAAAGTAGAGTCCTGTACCAATCCCATCAGCATCCTTTGGGAACCTGTTAGAACTGCAAATCCTCAGACCTTGCCCTACAAATCAACTTTCCTAGGGATTCTGGATTATGATAAATATTTGAGAATTACTGCCTTAAGGGACAAGAATAAGTCAGGATATTTGTTTTCTTTACTTGAAGAATTTAACAAAAAAAAAGTGATTCTTTTATTTTCCCAAATTAAATCAAAGCTTACAATGATTATCTAAATAATTATTCCTTTTATCTAATATGAAGTAACTGATTTACTGAGTTACTTGTGGAAATCTTTAGTGTATGTTAAAAATTACGTACTTTACCGCATCATTGTTCTACTTTTTCTGATTGAAATTTCTCAAATATACCTGGAAATAGTTATTTAGTGTATAGCAAGTCACTTTCAGTAACTTATGAAAAATAAAAGGTTACAGTTGCTATTTTTTCCTTATGTCACTGACTTTTTACAAATGCAGATACATTTGTATAAATGACATTAAAACATTTCTGGGCCTGGCAAGATGGCTCAACTTTGGGTCTCACCAGGTAGAAAGTGAGCATCTACTCCTGAAAGCTATCCTTTGACCTGCACATGTGTACTGTTGTAGAGACACAGAAAATAAATGCAGTTAAATTGTTTTAAGACATCAAGAGTCACATAGGTTAGCTGATATTTTATGTATATATATATATTTCTCATTTAATATTTTAGAGTTTCACGTGTGTATGCAATGTATTTTGATAACATCCTCCTCCACCATGCTTCACCTCCTCCCAGATGTGCTTTACCACATCCACCTCCCAACTTTCTGTCCTCTTCACAGCCCACTGACTCCAATCAGTGCTGTCAGTATGTGCTTTGGTGAAAGGCATCCATTGGAGTGTGGATGCCTCACCAGGAAACACTTTTCTTATGAAAACTGATAGTCACCCAGAAGCCAACAATTGCCTAAATAGCTCTTCAGGTAGGGAAGGGCATCATGAGCCTCTCTCCCATCTTGACTGGAATTTTGACTGGCTTGATCTTCTGCACTGGGTAGGCAAATCTGCTGAGAGTTCATGAGTGCAGTGGCTTGGTCATATCAAGATGACACGTTTTGCAAGGGTCCCTCCAACTTCTGACTCTCACACTCCCCCCACCCCTAACCCTTCTCCAATGTTCACTTAGCCACATTGGAGAAAATGATAAAGAGGTCCTCTTTAGGGCTGATTAGTTACTCATTGTCTGCACTCTGGCCAGCTGTGAGTTTCTGCGTGAATTACTATCCACTGCAAAAAGAAATAGCTAATGTTCCTTTAAGTGCCTTAGCAACCTTAGAATTAAAAACTATCTCTTCATGGGATGGAGGGATAGCTCAGTAGCTAAGAGCACTGATTTTTCTTGCAGAAGACCCTGGTTCAAATCCCAGCACCCACATGGTGGCTAAAAAAACCTCATCTGTAACTCCAGCTCCAGGGGAGCTGACATCCTCTTCTGTCCTCCATGGGCACTGCACAATGGGGTTGCACTTATACATATGCAGGTATAACATTCATACACATTTAAAAATTATCTATTCATTCAAAACTTGCCACATTTGATAAATTTTGAAATGATCAATTTGATCAACTTTAATTTGCTTGAAATGATACAGGAGGGCTTTAGATATCTTAGTTCGTTTAATTCATCTAAAAAAAAAAAAGAAGCCGGAAACAAACCCAAACTGTCCATGACCTCTGCCCAGATTTGACTGGGATCTGATAATGCTGTAGAAAATAATTTCAGGCCCAGTTACTATGAAACAAGGTTGAGATTATTAAGTCAAAGTCAGTGAAAGAGATAGTACATACTTTAGAGTTAGGAGAGGAAAGAGAAAGAGAGGAGAGAGAGAGAAAGAGAGAGAGGGGGGAGAGAGAGAGGGGGGAGAGAGAGATAGACAGAAGACAGAGACAGAAAGACAGAACAAAATGTTTTAACATATTAACAAGTACATATATATATATATATGATTTTGAGATTTTGAAGTTACATTGTTCAAAGGATGAAACTTTCAACCTTACAACCTTGTTCAAAGATTAATCAAAGTTTAAAAATTAAGAAACACTTAAAATTTAAGTAAGATGGGCATGGCCTGGGTTATTAATCTTTCTTAAATAATTTTTCATTGAAAATGATATGAAAATGTGGTATATGTCCACTGTTCAGATTTGGGGGGGAAACGAAGGCTAATAATGTTAAACTTAAAGGAAACACAAAACTTGGCTCTGAGTAGGGTTTACTAGCTGTTTCAACACTCTTGCCTTGGATGTTTCTCAGAAAAATGAGCACTGTCTCTGTAGGTCAACTTCATATTGTTCACTCTACTTCTCAGTGTGGGGATTGCTTGACTCAGTTAGTGGAAAGTAAAAACCAGATTTCTGGGATGACAGAGTTTTTTCATCCCTTGTCCTCCTTAGTTTTCTAGGTCTAGCTATCCCGCATCAACACTACTATTCATATTTTTGACATATTTGTAAAACGTAAGCATTAATTGTGAGTTTTTCTTATCCTACTGATCGACTGTTAGAATGAATGTTATGTATCGTCACAGTCCTGGAACAACATTAACAGCAGTAACAAAGCAATATTTTTCTGAGTAGCTTAAATGACTATAACCTTAGCTGAATTCATCTCAGTGATACATAAATTTCACTAGTGATCCTGCTAAGTAAACATATTATATGCACTGAGATTTATGAGATGGCAGGACTGTGAGCCTGACCTGCCCAGTGTTGCCACCTGCCATGCATCACGGTAATGGGAAGAGCCACAGAAACTATGAAAAGGTTGAGTAAGAATTGTGTTCCAACTATCTGCAAGGCAGAACAATGACCGGATATTTAATATACACCTACACAAATGCCCCAGAAACCCAGTGCTTCCTACAGTAGTTTAAGAATAGAAATTTGGAGCATTAATTTGTTTTAATCAGAGTGGTAAAGAGCATTGGCTTTTGTTTCTTTTCCTATTACATACATTGAACTTTTGTTTTTATTCCTCTTGTGGAAAGTAACCCATTCCCGTACCTTTCCTCTTCATTCCATTTTCATTGTAAGATGGGAAAAAATTTATCATTCATGATGACTGTAATGCGTTTCCTTACTTATAGACAGCTTCAGAAAATTAGAAGCTAATTAAATCTCCAAATGTGTCTTTGCTTCAATTAATTTCATTAATTGGAGTAGTCTTTTATAAACCCAATCAAAGAAGCTGTGATTTCCAAATTATATTTGAGTGGATTTTGAATTTGAATTTCCTTTTTTAAAATAAAAAATCTCTTATTCAGAATTCTGTTTGGTTTGCTTCCTTCGGGCAGAGGTGCAACGGTGAGCAAATCATGTTTTCTTGCTTATGTATTCAAATTTAGTACACTGCTAAATTAGTTTTAAAGATACGCATACAAAACATTTCCCATTATTATCAAGTTATTATTTTTAAACATTCAAATAGCCACCTCCATTTTTACAAGGCAGTTTGTGATACTGGAATATTATTTATGCACTGGAAATTAAGCAAGTTATCAGATATACTCTATTCAACTTTTCTTAGCTATTGAACATTACTAAAACATTTTCATCCTTAGAGACATTAAATTGTTGTAATTTTCCTAAATAACATTTTTTATAGAATAAATAGGAAGTTTTGTGGTCTTTGAAAAAATATAAAAATCTAGTTCTCAGATAGACCAATTATTGGGAAACCTCAGGGAAAAGATAAAACCAAAGTACATTTGAAATAAAGCACTAAAATCTGTAAAAAATTCAACATTAAAAATTTAATAATGAAAATAGTATTTTAGACTGTATCAATTGTCTTAAGATTCCCATAGAAATATAAACTTTAATGCTTAAACGTAATAATAGTACACCCTATATCCATTAAACTGAGCGTTTTAGAAGTCTCCCCCATATTGTTAATATTGCAGTTGTTACCAAAGGGGAACAAATCAAAGGATACAACAATCTTCAGAACTTTCTTTGGATACTGAGATGAGATTTAGATTTCAACAGAGGCAAGGGCTGTGCAGAGCCAAGCAGTCAGTTCAAGGTGTGGTCTTCTACATTGACACATCACTGTCTCAGCTCTCCTCTTTCTATCTATGGATAAGTTTTCAGTACTTTGTGAAATCTCTTCCATGGAGGCAAGTTCCTCCTTAGATTGCCATCAGGTTTTCAGTCCTTTCCTATGTTTGGCATTAGATTCTTGAGAAAGGTTTAACTCTTTGGGGGACATTGTTACAATAGCCTGATGAACAGAGGAAGGGAGACTAATGTCTCTTAGAGTATCTCCTCTTCCACTAGGAAGGTCAGAAAGAGGAATGCTATCTGATTAGTCATAATTGAGTAAATAATCCCCATCATTGCAATATAAAAAAGAACATCAAAAATAATGAGAGAGAGAGAGATCACATTGGGTGGAAAATTATGTAATTAAAATACTGGACTGTTTCCTCTAGATTCGTTCTTTGGCAAATTAAATATTTATAGCATGCATTCTAATGATTGAGTAAAAACCACATTTGTTAAATATCTCTTCTGGTTCGTGCATTAACAACGCCCAGTGGCTATTAACAGATTCAAGTTGAGACTATCTGCTTAACATGCTGTACATCTTTGAAAATATCAAACAGTTTTACAATTTATTTTGTGTTCTTTGAGAATTATTTGTTTAATGTAGCTACACATGTTATTTTGTGATATAGATTAAATTGGGAAAACTGGTAGAACAAAACCACAAAGCACATCAGTTGGATACCTCAAAGGTATTCAATGTATAGCTCTGTGTTTTAGTTATCAAGGAAATCAGTCCTTGGGAGGCACAGTGAGCCGCTGTCCACATGCCAGTGGGCCGGGGCAGGGCCAGCAGTTTAGGTACATCATCTCATACTCATTTTCTCTCTAGGTCGTTTTCTTTCATAAGTGTACAAGAGCACTTTACATATTAAAGACATTAGCACTACTTATGTTTTTCAGGTTATTGGACAGCCTCAAAGGATTTAGGGGAGTAATTTTCAGTGTTGAAAATCTAAAATATTTATAAGGTCAAATTAAATTGCTTTATAACCTTCTAAACAACTTTGTATTATTTACATGGGTATTTTCATTAGAAGACCTATTTGTCAAGAGATTCCACCTTCCATACTGATGTTGTGCTAAAGACAACATGTTATCCTTGATTTATTCTAGAATACACATGGCTGAACAATTTTCATTTACTTTTTTTTCTGAGATAGAGTTTCATGTATCCAGATTGGCTTCAAACTCAATGTGTAGTTTGAATTTTTGACCTTGAGTTTGACCTTGAATTTCTGATCCACCTGCTTTGCTTCTACTTCCCATGTTTTGAGAATAGAGGTATGTAATGCCTTGTCCACAGTATACAGCACTGGTGAGTGACCCAGTGCATGCTAGGAAAACACTTTACCAACTGAACTACTTTTCAAGTCCTTGTTTACATTTTTGAACTTGAAATATGCATTCTAAGAAGTTTCAAACATATTTTTTGTGGAGATTATAAGGGTATTTGGATTAGGAACTTTCATTTTTTAAATTATAAACCAGTTTTTGAAATATTATTAGGTTTCAAATGATAATGGTGATTTTTTTGTTGTTTTCTTATTTGACAGTTCCATACATGTTTAAAATACATTCTGGTTACCCTGTCTTATCTCCCTTCTACTCCTGTTAACCAGCCCTCTTCCCTATAGGTCCCTTTCCCACATTATGTCCTTTTATTTTGTTTTGTTTTGTGACCCACTAAGTACGGTTAGGGCCTTCTGTGTGACCATTGGTTTGGAACTTTCCATGGGAAACTGGTGGGTTCACCCATGCATATATACCCGAAAACAATGATGGAATCTTCTCACAAATCCACGAATCTGCCAGAAACTAATACTTTAGCAAGAAGGATAGGGCCAAGTAAGCCCCTCCCTAAACCATGTTTGACTGATGGCAGGCAAAGTCTTCTTTTTTAAAAAATAAAAAACAGATAAACAAAAATCTTGGGTGGCTGGAGAGATGGTTCAGTGGTTAAGAGCACTGGCTATTCTTGTCGGGGACCAAAGTCTTGTTCCCAAAACACACATAGCTGCTAACAACCCTCCAGTTCCAGGGGACCCAATGCCTTTTTCTGGCCTCTGCAAGCATTACATACATGTGATACACTTACACACATGCAGGCAAAACATTTATGTATGTAAAAATATGGGGCTGGAGAGATGGCTCAGTAGTTAAGAGCACTGGATGCTCTTGCAGAGGATCTGGGTTGGGTTCCCAGACCAAATGGTGACTAACATCTGTCCCTAACTTCAATGAAATATGTTTTCATTTAGCCTGTAGACAGGCTTAGTAATACAGAATCCTGTAAATACAATAGATGACCTTAGAATACTACACATTGAAATTGCAAGAATTCTATTGTACTTAAGAGACACCATATTTATAAGTTATACAACAAAATGAGAGAATGAATTCAAAGCCAGCCAAGGAAACTTGGTGTGAATTTGTCTCAAAATAAAAATTGAAACAAGTGCTGGAGAGATGGCTCAGCAGTTAAGAGCACTGGCTGCTCTTGCAGAGCTATTGGTTTTAATTCCCAGCAATCCTATGATGGCTCACAATCACTCTTAACTCCAGATTCAGGGGATCTTGTGCCCTCTTCTGGACTAGGTGGACATTGCATGCACAGAGCATTTACATACACTCAGGCAAAGCACTCATACACATAAAAAGGACAAAAATTAAAAACAAAATATATCTTTGTATCTTTTCTATATTCTTTGACAATTTCATAGATGTACACAATATATCTTGATCCTAACTGCCCCCAAATTTCTCCTGCTCCCCTGTCCTGTCCTTCAACACAGCCCCTTCCTAATTTCATGTTCCCTCTTTTTTTGGTAACCCAGTGGTCCAATCAGGGCTTCCTCTTCAAATGGTTACTGATCATGTTGGCTTGATCTTGTGCAGGTCTTGTGCAGGTCTTGTGCAGGTAACCATAGTTACAGTGAGTTCCTGAGTGCAACAGCCATGTCACGTCCAGAAACATTTCAAAGTATTCTTTGCCATCATCTGACTATTCCATCCATATTGTGACCTCTTCCATCCATGAGCCTTGGGAGGATGGGAGTGGTGTTTGATATAAATATGTCATATAAGTCTTAGCACTCACTAGTCACTTATTCTCAGCAGTTTGACAGTTTTGTATCTCTGCATTAGCTGCTGCCCACAACAAATGCTTCTCTGGCTAAGGTTGAGACCAGCACTAATCTGAGTATTAAAGATCAATATTTAGAATTTATAAAGTTTGACAACATGTTCATTTAACAAAACAACAAAAGCATGTTCCCCCTAGGGCTGAAGACTTTCTGAGCCCGTGAGATCATGAACATGTTTACACTACCAGTCATGAAATACTTCCTGTGGGGCAGGTCACAAATCCAACCATGATGATGGGGGTTGATTATCCCCCTTATTATGCCACTACTGTACCAGTGTGTTGCCTAGTAAGTCGGTATTGTAGCATTTGGAGTTCACCACTGATTAACACTATTGATGACTTTTCTCCAATAGTCTACATAGCACTTATGGTACAATGAAAGCCAGACAGCAAGCAGGGTGTGGTGTGTGTGTTTGTGTGTGTGTGTGTGTGTGTGTGTGTGTGTGTGTGTGTGTGTGTGTGTGTGTGTGTGTTTGTGTGTTGTGATTCAGGTCAGTTTGTATTTAATTTCTCCATGTTCTGAAACCAAAGTTTATTGTGTCTTCAACAATAGGGTCTTATCATACCATTATGGTGGGCAACCAAGAGCAATGCCAATAGGCTAAACTGTGTTTATTCTGAGGGTGGTTTCTAGGGCTTCCTCTGACAAATAACTGAAAGAGAGCTGTTGCGAGGCCTGTCACTGAGATTTTCACTTAATAACCCGTATCTTCTGGGTGAAGGATGGTCAATCCATGCAGAGTACCAGTGTTCAAACTCCTTTTATAAATTATATTTTTAGTCAACTCACAAATTAGTGGAGTACCATAAGCACTTTTCCATAAATGTTTAGTTTAAGTGAAACTACTTCCATTTTCTCCTCTCTCCTGTGTATGTCCCCTTCTCCATTTAAATCTTTAGCCCCAAATAGTCACCCTACACACCTTTGTATCATATGTATTCTACTACATCTAACCTCGTAAGGCCTCTTTTCTTTCCCCTCTCATGGGCTCTTTCTAGTTTCCTGACCTCTAGAGACTTATCACCAAATAAAAGACATAAATCTAAAACTTGGGAACTAAGATATATATGAGTGAAGATGTGTTCCATTTGTCTTTCTGGTCCTTAATTGCATCAATTAGTACAATATTTTCTAGTTCCCACCTTCTTGATGCAAATTTCATAATCTCATTTTTCTTTACACCTGAATAAAGTTTCACTGCATATACACATTGCATTTTTTTCTTTATTTCTTTTTTATTTTTTTAACTTTTACAAAATCTTTATGGAGAATTTCATACGTGCATATAAGGTGTTTTGATCAAGTCCATGCCCACTCCCTCCCCTCCAACACCTCCCACATCCCCTCATCACTATTATCTTTTTCTTTTCTTTTTTTTCTTCTTTCATTTATTTATTTTTGTGGGGCTTTTGGGTACTCTAACATTCCCCCCTCTGAAGAGGTAACCCTAAAATCTTTTAAGGATTAGATACAAGCTCCCAAATACTTTTGACATTTTTGGCCTTTGGAACAGAGTATGTTGCTAACAAGCCCAAGGACATTTTGACTTTTAGCCAAGAAACTGGCTACATTTCTTTGGGATCTTTTTACCCTGTTACCTCTTCAGTGGGTCTATCTAAAAGACTCCCAAATTGCATAACTCTTATCTGTAGGGGGGAAAGAAAGTCCTTGACTGGTGAATAGGAGATGTGAAGGAGAGAGAAGTAAAGGCAAGAGTCATTAGCATTACAAGTTCTAGACAGAGAACCAGAAAAAAGTCAGAACAGGGCAATTTTCAAAATTCTTTTCTGTACCAAACTTTTAATTTCCTGAGTTCCCACTTGCTGATTATTGGCCATTTTTTCCTGAGAGATTAAAGTCCCATTAACAAAGTCCTTACCTATGGTTTTTTCTGAAATGTACATTATACCTGTTCCTGTGGCAGTTTCAGAATTTCGTATCTTACGTTGAGGTCCTTGAACCATTTGGAGTTGATTTTTGTGCAGAGTGAGAGACGAAGATTTAGTTTTGTTCTTCTATGTGTAGTTATCCTGTTTTCCCAGCAGCGTTTTTTTTAAAGAAGCTCTCTTTCTCCAATGTGCATTGTGGCGTCTTTGGCACAAGTAGGTGGCTGTAGGTGCTTGCATTTATATCTGGGTCTTCCATTCTGTTCTATGGATCTAGTACCTGTTTTGTTCCAGTACCATTCTGTTTTTATTACCTAGCTCCTGGTGGGACTTGAAAATAGCTATCTGATGACTCACGCAGCATTCCTTTTACTCAGAGCCGCTTTAGCTGTCCAGGGCATCTCTTGTATCTCTAATCTTATTGATTAGGGTCTTCTCAGTTTTTCTTTTGGCTAATTTGCCTAAGGGTAATCTTGTTGCCAATCTTGTTTGTGTTTTCAAGAAAGCAGCTTTTTGTTTCATTGATCTTTGTGTTGTTGGTAGTGTCTTGATATTAATCAGTTCTCCTTTATTGATTTTGGGTTTGGCTCCCTCTTTTTCCAGAACCCTAAGGTGTTTCGTTATTTGTTTGCAGTCTCTCTGATTTCTTTACGTAGGCACTTAGAGCTATAAACTTTCCTCCCAGTACTGATTCATTTTATACTACAGGATTTGATATATTATATTTTCATTTTCATTTGAATCCAGGAATTTTTCTTTTGTTTCTTGATTTTTTTCAAGAACCCATTAATCATTCAATACTGTGGTGCTTAATCTAGATTACTTTGTGTATGTTCCATGGTTTCTCTTACTGTTAGTTAACAGTTTTATTCCCTTGTTATCAAATATAATACAATGAATTATTTCAATTTTCTTATCTTTGATGAGATTTATTTTGTGTCCTAATATATGATTAATTTTGAAGTTCCATGGTTTGCTGAGATGAATTATCTCTAGATGTCTATTCAGTCCATTTGATCTAGAATGTCAATTTAATTTGCATATTTCTCCTTATATTTGTTAAGAAGACCTGTCAATTGGTCAGAGTGGTATACCGAAGTCACCTAGTATTATTATGTAAGGGTTAATCTGTGGCTTTACATCTAAGAGTATTTGTTTTATGAAATTGTTTGAACCTGAGTTTTATGCAAACGTTTAATATGGCAATGCTTCTGAATGGATTGCTCCCTTAATCTGAAAGAAGTGACCATCTTTATTTTTTCTCACTAGTTTTGGTTTGACATGTTCTTTGTCAGATATTGTTAACAGTGATGCCTGCTTGGTTCCCGGGTCCATTTGCTGGAGCATCTTTCGCTGTCCCTTCACGTGTCTTTTGGAATGGTTTTATCTTTCTTTAAATGATGACAGGTAGATTTGTTGGGTATAGCAGTCTGGGTTGGCAGCTGCGGTCTTTCAGAAGTTCAATGCATCTGTCCAGGTCCTCTTGGTTTTCAAGTTTTTATTTGGATAGTCTGCTGCTAACCTTACGAGTATGTCTGGTATTAATCTTACAGGTATTCCTGTATGTGTGATTTGCTTCTTTTTTAATTTTTGTTTTGTTTTGTTGTTTTCAATAGCTTTCTTTTATTTTTGCATGCTTAGAGTTTTAATTGTAATATGATGATGGAAGTTTCTTTTCTGATCTTGCCTGTTTGGTGTCTTAAATGCCTCTTGTATCTGAATTGACATCTCTTAGAACATTTGTTTTGATTCTTTCAAAACTGTTTTCTATGTCTTCAGAATTAGATTCCTCTCCTTCTTGTTCTTTTCAGAGTGTTGCATATATTGTGAAATTCCGACTGGCACTTTTATCTTTGTCCTTGTTTGTTCCAGTTCCTCCGGCTTCTCTTCAGTCTCAGGTGTTCTGTCCTCTCCTCGATCCCTTCTATTAAACTTTCCACAGAGCTTTTTATTTACATATATTTTTCACTTCCAGTGGTGGCCATATTGGCCTTTCTTTACTATCTCGTTGTTGAATCCTTCCTTCTTATCTTGTATCATATTCCTTCATTCATTCAGTTAATTTTCTTCCTTGATTTCTTTGAACATATTTATAATAGCTCGATTGAGTTGTTTATCTGGATTTTTTCTAATCCACTCTTACTGGACAGTTTGATGATAGGATTTACAAATTTTGGAAGACATTGTTTCAGTTTTTCATGTTTCTTGTCTCAGTGTTCTGAGATTTACATATCTGGTACTATTTGCTTGGCTTGTTTATTTTTCCATAATCTATATTCTTTCAGTTGAAGTATCCACAATGTTCACGTCAGACTTGTATTTAGTAGAGTTGAGTGTGAAATCCAGAAAATAGTTCCTCAGCCTAAGCTCAGGGTAACTGGTGTCAACTCTGTTTTATTCCTCAAGTGAAATATTAACTATGAACAACCACAGCTACTGGATGATGCCACTAAGTCAATGTCACTCTAGCCAGTAAACAACAGTGGCCACTGTGACTTCAATAATTGCTGAAAGATAAACCACCAAGTGTGTCCTATACTCAAATTTCAGTTAATGGGATCATTGATGGGAAGGGAGTGAGGAGGATAAGGATAACAGTTGAGTTGCAGATTGACTTTAAAAAGAAAACAAAAACTGAGGTAAATTAAATAGCTAGGAAGGATGCTGTATGGATTTACAAATTTTAGAAGTTTCTAAGGCTATGGAAGGTTATAAATAAGAAGTAAAAAGGTAAGAATGAAAAAGAAGAAAAGATGTATGAATAAGGTGGGAATGGATGAGATGCACCTTATAGTGAATCAGGTGGAGAAACAAAAATAATAGTCCTAAGGCCCAACTGACTAGTGTGCAAAGTA
This sequence comes from Nannospalax galili, assembly GCF_000622305.1. Classification (NCBI taxonomy): domain Eukaryota; kingdom Metazoa; phylum Chordata; class Mammalia; order Rodentia; family Spalacidae; genus Nannospalax; species Nannospalax galili. The sequence goes on from NW_008347042.1 coordinate 5,855,988, forward strand.
AAGCAAAGCATCCTAAGACATATGCACAGGTGGAAATTAAATAATAAACAATAGGGATTGAAAAGAATACCTATGTAGCAAATTTCTGGCATACCTGAGCTGAGTTGAGACATGAAGTTCTCAGGTCCCTTGGTTGTAGCAGGATCCATGTGATGCTGTGTGCAGGAGGACCAAGTGGGAACTCTTGGTCTCTGACGCTTCAGCATTCTGAGGTTCTGGTGGGCAGGGCAGGAGGGGATGTTAAGTCCATTCCTGAAAATGCCCTTGGATTTCTGCATTCCACAGTGGCCACTTCTGGTCCCTCAGGGCAGGTGCAAGGGAGGGATGGTACTCCCCAGGGCAGCTTTACTCCCAGGCAACGGGGCTTGTAGCTGGGATTTGATTCTCAGGTTTTCTGCCTGTGCCTTCACAGAGATCTATACTGATATAAGTTCATTTACAGACCTTGTCTTCTGTAGAATAACAGCTTACTATGTATTTTCTTCACTGTTTTCTCTCTCTGAGTTTCAGCGGTGAGACTTATAGTCTTCCATCTTACCTGGAAGTTGGCTGTTCATATTTTTCTAGGTCCAGTCTTGTAAAAGCCTAAAGGAGGCAACACATTGGTATGCTATGGTTACAGTGGCCACGTGAAGCTCAGAAGACAGCACTTCACACCCTTCTCCCTTTCTCCAACCTCTTTAAATGCCATCTAGTGATAACATAAATTGCAAAATAAGAGAGTACTTTGCATGTATCACAATATTTATTCCAGGGCTGTTATATAGGTATAGCAGCTGTCAGCTACTCTTGCAAATATATACTTATACATGTCCACAACACATTACTTTGCAGCAGCCTTCCACAACCTCTGACCCTTACAGTCTTTCCACCTCCATTTCTTTGTACCCCCTCTTCTGCATAGATCCCTGAGCCTTGTGGGAAGGGGATGTCAGGCATACACACACACACACACACACACACACACACACACACTGCAATATCTATCTATCTATCTATCTGTCTGTCTGTCTGTCTATCATCTATCATCTATTTATCTATCATCTATCTATCTATCTATCTATCTATCATCATCATCTATCTGTCTATCATCTATCATCTATCTATCTATCATCTATTCAATCATCTATCTCTCTCTCTATCTATCATCTGTCTGTCATGTGTGTGTGTGTGTGTGTGTGTGTGTGTGTGCATGCATATGTGAGTGCAGTGTCTGCAAAGGCCAGGAGAGGGTACCAGATTCCCTGGAGCTGGAATTCCAGGCATTTGTGAAACCACAGCAGAAGCATTATTAAGCCAGTTCTATTGTGGGCAAATGGAACTTAAATCTAACAGGGAGACAGTATAGAAAACACTCCCTCTGTCTATCCCACCCATGGGAGTAAGGATCCTCGGTTTTTCATACAGCACAATGCCTGAGTGGTCTGAGGGATAGATATAACTCTCTGGCCATCAGTGCAGGCAGAGGAGAATGACCCCCGCCCCACACATACTCAGCCAGTTGGAAGAGCCTTGTGTTGTAATACGCAGGGAACTCACAGCATCTCTTAAGGTAATCAGACTTAAGCTATGGTCTGTGAAAAGCCATCTCCAGGAGAACAAGAAATACTCTTGTCAACAGGTACCAAATGCTACTACTGTGTGTAAGGCACTCTGTGCTATAACAGAATACCTGAAGCTGGGTAATTATAAAAACTAGAAGTTTGATGCACTGTCCTGGAGGATTGGAAGTCCAAGAGCACGGTGCCAGGTTCTGCTTAGCCTCCACTTCATTGTAGTATGGCAGAGAGCATCCCAGGCATACTGGGAACCTGCCTTCATGACTGACCTCACTTAATCTCAATGATGTCTCCAAAGACCTACCACCAGATAGTCAACATGTGATATCTATCTATCTATCATCTATCATCTATTCCCTTTGACTTCAATTATTGTTGAAAGATAAACAACCAAGGACAGTATGTCATAATATATATATTGGGTCTGAACACTCCACTGTCTTTTGGTTCCTATACTTTTACCAGTTGTGAGTCTCTGTATTAATAAGCATTTAGCAAATAGAAGATTTTTTGAGGGTTGAGTGCTGCATACTCCATGGACATATAGGTAAGTATTGACAGGGTAGCTCGATACTATGTCCATTTAGCTGAAAAAATAGTAATAGGTTCTCTATGGCCTAAGATCTGTCCTGCCTCATGAACTCACAGGTTCTGGTGAAGGCATGTAGAAGATCAAGTCAATCCAAATTCCAGCACAGATGAGGGAGGGGCTCACAAAATCCCACTGATAGCTGAAGCTATTGGGAATGAATGGTTGCTTGGGTAGGGGGGAGAATCAGTTTTCTCCAGGGATGTGGCCTTGGGTAGGTTACCCATGTTCTAATGGATGTCCCCACACCCAGACACATACTAACAGCACTTAGTGGATTCAGTAGGTTTTAAAAAGAGTGCATGAAGTTGGGACAAAAAAATCATGGTATGGAAAAAGTTGGAGGGAGGAAATGGGGCATGGATTCAATCAAAATACATTATACACATGTTCAGAATTTTTAATCAATAAAAATGTTTCTATAATTGAGGCTACTGAGTCATTATCCTAGCCTGACTGCTATGATTTCACCTAATGTAGCTTTATGGCATCCTTTAATATTTAGCATGTATTCTAGTGTTATAATTCAGTTCTAAGACTTCTTTCTGACTGTTTGGCATGATTTTTTCCTATAAATACTTTAAATTATATGAATATATTTCAAAACTATTTATTGCTTTAAAATTATTAACTCATTCTTATATCAAATATGTATTGACAATCATTCCAATTTTACATTGAGAAAAATCTTATAATGAATTTAACCTTTCCCAGGAAAATCCCAAATTTCTATCAACTGTTTCCATGTGTGCTCTCTCTAATGTTCCCTCTTTATTCCCATATTGATGCCTCATATTGTAAGGTGACTTTTGAAAGTTTTATACGTCATATTTTAAATTACTTGATGGTATTTGAAATTGTGACTTGAAGGCATACAAAATACCCGTGTTTTAAAGTTAATTTTAAATTTAGTAAACTTCAGTTTTTTTCTATTGATTCTCACATATTTGAGCTTACATTGACATTTTGCAAAGAGTAAATTTCTTCCTAGAATGTGACTATTACTTATTTATTTCATAATTTCCCTTAAGTGAATCTCTGTAATCTTGCACAAGTTATTTGAACAGGAAGATATGTCTATTAGATGCCAAACTCTGGATATTTAAAAAGTTTTATCAATTTTTAAACTTTCATTTTATGTACATGAATGTTTTACCGGCATGTAAATGCACCACATGCATGCAGTACCTCCAAAGTCCAGAAGAGGGCACCAGATCCTCTGGAATTAGAATAACAGATGATAGCTACCACGTGGGCGCTGGGATGCTACCTTGGTCCTCTGCAAGAGCACGCAGTGCTCTGAACTGCTGAGCCACCTCTCCAGCCCTCAAACCCTGTTTTCAAACAGAGGAAATAGTTTGTTCTCAGTTTGAACCACTTTCATATTATGCTTTGAATGAATTGAGGCACACAACATTCATCCAAGTAGGAATTAGATCATGTGATGATCATTAGTTTTTATAAGCCTAATGTTTCAAAGAATTTGATGATACTTAGTCATTAAAGAACAAGGCAATGATCAATTATTATCCATTTGTTCTCCATATTTTTCTAATAGGTCATTAAATCAATACAGTGAAAGTTTGTGTCCAGCCAATTTGTTAAAAATATGAGAAAAGATAAAAAGGTATATTGTTTCTGTAAAGAATGTTCTCCTTTCCAAATGAATGTCTCTCAAATCCTTGGTATTGTATGAGTATTAAAAGTCGGCAGCGGCTTTGACTGGCACAGCGTGCTTAGCAAGCTTACAAAATCTCGCTATGAGGTAGTTTCAAAATTAGCATTCAGCTTTGTTTTTCATCTTGATTTGCTTTGCAGTGTATTGTTAAGCAGTTCTGTGGTGATTTCTAATTGTGTGTTTGGATGTCACATGAGGTAAAGTAGCTGAGAGTATTCATATAAAATTTTTTATGCCAGTAAGTATATACTGTTATACAGGATCATGTGACAAGATCCTATATTTATATATTTAATAGGGCATTAATAATGGGGCCTTACAAGTTGATGTGTTGATATTCAGAGAATAAAAATTTATATAAATATGTTAACCAAATAGTCCATGAACTAAGTGGGCTTGGTGGTACTATGAAAAATTACAATGCTTAGTGGCTTGGACCATTAAATAATTTGAAAAAATAAAAACAATTATATATTCCAAAATTAGAGAATAAACAAAATGAAAGCAAGACTAGAAAATTAAAACATAAATCAACTGTAAATTTAGTGGAACAAAAAGTAAAGCAGCTCTCTAAATTACTACCAAAATATAGACTCCTAAGCCAGATCAAGAATGGCTAATATGAAATACCAAGAGAAATGAAAAGAATCAATAAGCAGTTCTTCCAGCTAAATTGTAGGAATTTGAAAATTTAGACAAAATGGATGCCTTCTGAAAAAATGGAAATTCTTAAAAGCAACAAAAATGAAAGTGGAAATCTCATTCTTCAATTGCAACAGAAAATGAAAAAGAAATTAGAGGTCAGCATTAACAAAGGCACCCTGACCAGATGGCTCCACACCTGACCATTACCATTGAACATATTCTTACCTTTAAAAACCAATAAGGCCAGTCCTATTTAAGCCCATTTTTTCTTTAAAGAGGAACAAAAGCATTTATATTATTATATATGCTTTAATCTTTAAATTTGGGAATTAATTCAAGTCATAAGATATTCTTGGATTGAAACTGAAAAGTATATTAACTACTTATTTCAGATTTTATTAGGTCTGGTTGTCTATCGAACTCTATAGTACGTATCTTTGAGATATATCCTTTTGTAAGTAAATTTACTAAGAAAATGTCTTTGTGTGTGTGTGTGTGTGAGTGTGTGTGTGTGTGTGTGTGTGT
>NW_008347042.1:5861205-5888968 GCF_000622305.1 Nannospalax galili
AGTGATTTTATTTCTGAATTTATTTCCATATTTTGTACATTCCTTACCATATCTGTGAACAAGGCACCATACTATAGATGCGCTCTTGTGTATTAGATTTTGTTAAATAATAAATAGAATCCCTGTTAGAAAACTCTCCCAAGAAAAAAAGGAATAGTCTAATAATTTGTTCTTTTTACTACAGCCTGATTCTAATAAAAAAAATAATCAGTTCTGTTTGGTATTTATGAGTATTTTGCCATTAGAAGGGCAAAGACACAATATTGACTGTGTTTTCTATATGTTGTTTATCTATAAATTCTGTTTACAGGAAAAGATAATCACTTTGTACTTTGGCCTTTGACTAGGCAAAGGCAAGGCCAGAAATAAAGCAGAATTAAAGCCTTCTGATTTTTGCCTCTGATCTACTTCATTAACAGAGGGCCTCTTGGCCCCTTAAACTCAGATTTCACTGTGATCCATTATACCTTGTCAGTTTTGATCCTTTCAATGGAGACTTTGTTAGTTGAGAGTCTTTTGGTGTCTCTGACCCAGGGAAACTCTGGTTTTGTATAACTCTCAGTAGTGCCAGTCCTTGAACTCTGGGTACAGAAAAGGAGTGATTATACACTCATTATTAAATAATTAATTCCTAAAGAGGGCATGGATAACACTTGTCCTAGAATGAACTTTCAGCTTAATCAAAGTAATCAAGACTTAATTTCAGTCTTGCAAATTTCATCTTGTGTTTTGGTGAAAAAAAAAAAAGAATCACATGGGTATAATATGTATAGAACAATTTTTAAAGCAGCACAGCTTGTTAATGTTAAGTAAACAGCAATATTTCTGAAGTTGGGCAATTTAAACACACTAGGGTCCATTTAGTCAACATTTTTAGGGCTTGGTTGTTAAAGAAATTATATTTACGAAGTCCAATATTTAATCTACTACACAAACTTTGTCAATAGGAAAGAGCATATGAGAAAATTTGAAAGCATGGAAATTTTGTTCTGGTTCAATTTCAAATTGCAGATCTACAACTAAAAAAATAACGTTTCAGAGACAGGATAATGAAACGAGAAACTGTAACATACAAGAAAATAGTAAAACATTCAAAACCAGGCAGCTAATTTTAGTAAATTATCAACCTAAGCTACAGTTTATACAGCATGTACGTCATAAAACTTTACATAAATGTGATGACAGACTTATGTGTAGAATTTTACAGAGCTCTTCTTCTCTGTCATTACATAATTTTGTGGACTGCAAGAACATGTCTCCTTAAAAACCTCTAGCAATAAGCTTAGGCCCTACAGCATGAAATTTAATTATCCCTGTCAGTTTTAGGATACACATTAAATATATTAAGTGAGAATAAATGTGTACACATTTTTCCATAGAAAAATAAATACTATCAAAATATAGGTAAAATTCTCATCCTACATGGTGCATGCCTTAATTCTAGCTCTGGGAAGGCAGAGGCAGATGGATCTCTGGGAGACTGAGGACAGACTGGTCTACATAAGTAATTCCAGGCCAGAAGGGCCTACAGAGAGATGCCGTCTCAAAAAACAATAAACTAACAAGGGCTGGAGAGGTGGCTCAGTGGTTAAGAGCACTAGCTGCTCTAGCAGAGGATCCAGGTTGGATTGCCAGCACCCACATGGTGGCTAAAAACCATCTGTAACTCTGGTTTCAGGGGATCTGTTGCCCTCTTCTGACCACTTCAGGCATTGTACAAAGTGGGTGGCACTTACATGCAGGCAATACACTTATACACATAAAAATAAAAAAATAATTTAAAACATACACACAAAATATGTTGGTAAAATTCTCATTAAAAATGATTGGAAGAAAGTCATATATAAAGTAGTACTAAGAATCCATCAAACAGGAGTCTCAACACCATGTTGGTTCAAGGGATTTTGCTTAGTGTATGTGAATATGGTAGGTTGTTTAAAAGTTCCCATGGGGAAATCTTTTTAAAAATCATTATAGGGAGACCAGTGTTATTTTCCTGAGTGCAAGTTCTTTCTTTTTACTTTTTTAATTTATTCATTTATTACTATTTTGCTGTTTCCAAAACGCTTTCTTTTCAGTTGTTCCAAGGCTTAGGATCTGCTCTGGGCCTTAGAAAACTGCTTAGTGGCTGGAAAGGTTCAGGCGGAGGTCCAGAGACCAGCTGGTTCAGGGCAGAGGAGGGAGCATGGGGACCTAGTTGTGTGTGCTTGAGGGTGAGCTGCTCAGACACTCGCCCAGTGATGGCTGAGGCACTCCAGCCTGCTGAGGTTGGTCAGGTGGTCTCCCATCTTCTTGATAAGCTTCACAACCTCATCCAGGAAGTGGTTTGCCAGGAAGTCACAGAGATGGGGGTCTGTGCAGGCAGAACCTAGGGCATGAAGATCCAAGAGGGCCTGGTTCGGGTTCTTCTCCAGGGCCAAGGTGGCTTCATGGCCTCCTGGGTTTTACCCCACTCATATAGAGCTGATTTCTGTACATCTTTGAAGAGGGTGCGGCCACCAAGCGCTGGTTTTGCAACTTGAGCAGCCGTCATGCTTCTCCTTGGCTATTTGCGGAAGTGGCCTACGCCCTCCAGGACCACATCATCCCGGTAGAAATAGTAGCCTAAGGCTGGAGAGGTGGCTCAGCGTTTGAGAGCACTGACTGCTCTTACAGAAGACTCCGGTTCAATTCCCAGCACCCACATGGTGGTTACCAACCGTCCTTAACTCCAGTTCCAGAGGAATCCTATGGCCCTCTTCTGACCCCTGTGGCATTGCAGGGCAAGGGTGCACTCACATACATGCAGGCAATACACTCATACACATAAAAATAAAAAATAAGAAATAAGAAATAGTAGCCTAGGGAGAGGTAGATGTAGGAGGCCCATAGGTGCAGGTTAACCAAGCGGTTGATCACAGCCTCCACCTCCATGGAATAATTCTGACGGATCTGGGTCTGGGAGGCTATGGCTGATAGGCAGTGTGGAGCTAACCGCAGAGATGGTGTTGGTTGGAGAGTTGGTCCTGGATGCAGCAACTGGAGAGACTGGAAGGCGACTGGAAATTTTAAAATAAAAGAGTCCCTGGGTCTGTTCCATCCAAACACTGTTGAAGCAAGATACAGATCCATTATGTAAGTCCATCTATGTGGTGCAAAGACCACCGAGACTGGAAGAGGAAGTTGAGGAAGTTGGATTCCCTGGAACTGGAGTAATGGTCAGTTGTTAGCCACCATGTGAGTGCTGGCGGTCAAACCCTGGTCCTCTGGAAGACCAGCAGTGCTCTACCTCTGAGCCATCTCTCAGGCCCCCTGAGTGCAATTTCTATCATTTTATTTTTGAATGTTATAATACCTTCAGGTTTTCACACATTGCCTTCTCTATCAACTAAAACCAAATTTGACCCGCTATTACCCCTTACTGCTTTCCTAAAGTGTGTACTGTATGAGTCATCTACTTGACCAATGTGACATAGTCCTAGACCAACAGAATCTGATTGCTTACACTTCATTGCACAGTCTAACATTACAAAAGAATCAAAGATTTACTTAATCATTCTAAAAGCTCTTAATAAAATTGTGTAGAAATCTCTTATGTAATTTTCCCTTCTATCACTTAATTATCCCTGCATTCCAAAACCTGCTCCTTTTCTTATTGATATGAGTTTTCCCCTTGAGAAATTAAAACACTTTGAGGATGCCACATTCTACCCTGAAGACAGTAAATTATTTCTACAAATGAAAGACTAATTTTTAACGTATCAAAATAGGTATACATACAAGTATAATATAAATTAAACACAGATCTAGCCTTACTATTTTTTTTATTTTTATGAACTTAAAAAATTAACATAGCTAAAACAATGGCACAGAAAAAATGTATAATAAAAACCTATATGCTTATAAATTCCGTATTTAAAACATTTTCCCATTCCAGTTTTCCTTTAGCATCTTTCTTTTTATATAGAAAATCTTTTGAAAATGCATATATACAAATCTTTCTCTTTATTTGTGCTTGCGTTTCTCCATTATGTCCAAAAAACATTTTCTCCATACTGATATCTCCAGAAGAACACACTGAATTTTGTTAGTCATGTGATGTTTCTTAACTGATCACAGTTTAAAAAAAAATCCTTCACTATTTCCTAGATAATACCTCACCCACTAGAGTTTTATTGTTGTTGTCATTTTCTGTATTAGGTCTTGCCCAAATTTCTTTCCTCAAACTATTAAATGTTTAAATGGTTTTGCTTTCATTAGATTTTCCTAATGGTCTATCAGTGCTTGTTAATGCGTCTGAAAATATGAATCAGTTCAGAGAACTTCCTGCATTCCAGTGGTTTGCTCTGTGCTCAGAACTCTTTTCTTTGCAAACATTGTCAGTCTCCTTATTTGCTTCTTGCTTCAATCACATACAGTTATAAAACTGCCAAGTGGCAATTTAAATATCCAGTTCTTGGAAAGCCTTCTTTGTGCTCTACTGGGCACAAAGTAACATAACTCAGTGTCATAAAAGGTGTGAGCCAAATTTGAAAATTAGTACAGTTCCAAGAAACGCTTCTCCAACTTCTTCTCCATTCTACCCTCATAGGGTAGAATGAGTTGTGAAGTTATAACATCTATCTCAATTTGTAGCCTAAAGTCACAAGGATTGCTTCTAGCTGGAAATATAGCTGAGTACCTAGTAAGTGGTTAAGCAGAGTTTTAGAGACAGCTTCTTTTAGGTACTGGAATTTCTAGTAAAGCAAGAGTATTACATAGTTACACCAAAGACCTATCTCACTTGAAAATGAATGATTTGGTCCATCAGTTATATTGTGTGTGGTATCTAGTGGCAAATGAGGCATATGGCAAATCTGAAACAAAGATGACAGCTCCAAAAATAGTTCTACCAGGGAAAAACAAACCCATATCTGTATTATTGTTTATTCAAGTATGGAAAAAGGCAGCAGCTCCATTATGGAAGGTGACTAGTACAATCAATCTGTCACAAGCAATCTGGGAGTTCTTGTATATGCAGGTGTTATAGCCAAGTATTTAGAGGTGCTTTCTACTGTTGGAACAATTAAGGGACTTTTCAAGGATTCTTACTAATACCTCACCAATGCCTTCATAAAGTTTTTATGGTGTGATCTTTTAGTGGATAGCATTAAAAATCGACTGTTATAGCTAAGAAGAAGCCTATTCTAACACCACTATCACTTTGAGTCTTTTTTTAATCATTTGTACGGTATCAATGAACCTTAGGACACTTGGCTGTATTTGATTTAAAGCTCTGTTGTGTATTCTACCTTTGGTCAATAAACCAATAAAGGAATCAGCAGGTATATTCTAAAACAATCCAATAAATATAGACTATTTACGATTACACCTGCATTGATAAATATGGTTTATTCCATTTTTCTTACTTTCTATCCCATAACTCTTTTTTAACTTTAAAACATTTTTTATTTATTATTTTTATTTTATGTGTATGCATGTATTGCCTACATTTAGGTAAGTGCACCCATATTGTGCAATGCCCATGAAGGTCAGAAGAGGCTGTTGGATCCCCTGTGACTGGCGTTACAGACAGTTGTTAGCTGCCATGTGGGTACTGGTTTGAACCTGGGTCTTCTGCAAAACAACCAGTGTTCTTAACCACTGAGTCATCACTTCAGCCCCAACCCCATATTTCTTAAAACCCATCCTCTGGTTTTTGTTGCTACAAAATATTTTACAGGTAATTTCAAGATTTGTTTTCAGTCAGAACTTTTTATTTTCTTCACTACTCTGTGCTGGTTCTGAATGGTAGAAATGACAAAGAAAACATATTAGCATGGCATTATATGGTGGCTGTGTCTAGTGTGCTTATTACTGTGCCATTAAGCAAGGCAAAAGTTATTTAACAGACATATTGATGTGATTAAATGTGTATCCCAAAGTTCATGGGTTAGAAACTTGATCCACAATGCAGTTATTCTGTAAAATCTTTGGGTTGTGATGCCACTGGCCTCATGAAAGATTTTATTCTGTACTAGGTACCTCAGGATGTTCCTCTCTTTCCTTCTGTTTTATCCAGAATAAGGAGGCAAAAAGGCCCTTGACAGATTAAAGCTCCCGCTGTTAGACTTCCCAGCCTCCAAATTCAGAAGTTAATACTAATTACTGTTCTTGATAAATTACTTGTTTCAGAGTTTCTGTTAGAGCAGACAAAATAGACAGAGTCTTCTTAATGTTCTCAGACAATGTTTCAAGGCACGTGGTTGGATGCATCTTAGCATTCAGAGGCTCACATATTATGAAGAATTTTATAAATAAAACTCATATAATTAGATACTTTTTGGCTTTGCTATGGCCTTCTTAACACTTTAAAGTCACTCTGTAATATGCATATACAGAGAGATATTACTTGTGTGATGTGTGATTTGATAGCAGTATTAGTAATTAAGACTAGAATAAAAGAACCTGTGTTTGCTCAGCCAGAGAAACCAAGGGAAGATATCTGGCAGACTGCTAGCAATGAAACCACCATATCTTGTGAATATACTGCTATTCAGTAAATTCTCACATTGTGGAAACACACAAATGTATTCTGTTTCTGACATAGCACATTCATGGCTCACTCAGTTTAACTTTATTGATTACTGGAGGGGGGGAAGGTCTAGATTCTAGTTATCCCAAATAGCTAGGCTTAGCTACCCATCTCCAATATGCCAGTTAAATGGACAAGCTACCATGAAATGCAGATAAATTTATCACTATGTCTGCATTGGGAAGAGGAACAAATAAATGGATCTAGTGACCCCAAGACCATCTTGAAGTGAAGTCATGAGCTTTAGGTTTAGGGAAAGAATTGGGACAGGGAAAAAATCTGCATAATCAAGCAATCTTGGTTAAGATGTGGTCCCACCCTACATTATCTCTGTCTTACTTCTAAAAAGTGGTCAAAAATGTCCTGTTTACTGTCAGTGATTGAGGGGATCAATCTGGTTCACAGAAGACTTTTGTACCTGCTTTAGTCTGAGGCCTTATCTTCCTGGATAATTGCCCTCATCTGAGGGTTGGGCTGTTCCTGGAATCCAAGGCAACTCCAGGTACAAGACAACAACTTAACCCTAAATCTTGACGGCTAAGTGTATTTGAAAGACACTACTTCAGTGACTGACATGCCTTATATGCAGAAGGAAACAAGTGACCCACAGTAAAGGAGACGACACAAGACCTATACCAGGATGCCTTGCTTTCATTCTGGTTTTGGTGACCTGGTGGACCCAAGTGAGGACGCAATGACTTCAGTAAAAATGCCTTCTAAGGGTCAATTTCATATCTCATATATTTCTTTCCAATGTTTCATTTACAGATCATTATTTTTTCTTGAGAGCAAATTGACTAATAGGGTAATATGTTTATTGATGTCAATCTAATAGCTTCTTATTAGGATCTTGGTATAAAGCCATTAGAATTCCATATGAATTTTAAGGTCTATGTTAAAACATTGATTTGGTCAGAGATACAAAATACTAATAATTTTTTAAAAGATCTAGCACTAGATAAATTAATAAATAAGATAAAAATAAGTTAATAAATATTTCTAAGAATACTGTCATTTAGCAATGTTAAATATTCCAGGTAACCTGAATAATCACTATTATAAAATAAAATTGTTTCTGATAAAGCATTTTGGAAAATCTCCTTAGGAAAGAGGAAATAATAAATCTACTCAACTCTAAGTGGTTCACAAAAGATTTGTGCCTTGGGAATTACTTGGTCACTGAAGGCATAATTTATAATCACCTAAAATTAGAAAGTAGTTGTGTATAATCCATCTGATTTTATGAAGGGCCAATTGTGCTGAACTAATTAAATTGACTTTTTATAATAGAGTAAGTTTTAATAAGCAGGGGACAATTGAGAGATGTGGAAAAATAAGTGAAAAGTTAGGCTTTAACCAATACTGCTATATGGTTGTGAAGAAAAAAAAATTACAGTATTTACTTTATTTTGAAAATTCATTGGTTTGTGAATCTTAATCTATCATCTGTGTTGTTTTTCAACAAAAAGCTTGTGAAGAAGGAAAACATTTTCTACTTAAACCTATGTTATTTTTGTAAAGTTAAAATAGGGTAACTACAAAAATAACATAGGTTCGAGTGATTATTGTGCATTGTGTACTTGTGGGAAATTGTCTAAAAAATTAATTTTAAAAATTAAGCTGCTTAGCAAAAATCAGTTTAATTATCTGCATTCTGATACAACAGCAAATAGCTTAAATCATGATATTGCCAATTGTAGATTACTTAACTACCTTAAGCATTAAAGAATACAAAAATATATTTTTAATAAATAGCTGTGCATATTTTCATGTATAAGAGCCCAATAAAATAGTATTTTTTATTTATAAATCTTCCAAATTGACCAGTTAAGGAAAGATTTGTTTCTTACTGATATGTTCCTTACAAGAAATTATTTAGTTATAAATAGTAAATACCCATGACTAGTTACATAAAAAAGAGCTGATCTGTTTTATCATTTATTTTTAGTCATCGTAACAATAAGAAAATTGAAAATCAAAGTTCAGTTAACAAATAATGAAACTATAGAATCTGAGCAGTTCTATTTTAAAATTATTTTTATTAAAAGTACATAAATAATTATGACAGAAAGATTAAAATGAGTACTTTCTCTGCTCACTCTGATTATTTTTGGTTAAGATACATGCTATAGGTAAATTACTAGGAAATCAGTGATACTTAATACAAAAAACGGTACTTTTTCTAATAGTTCAGAGATAAAGAATACGGCCCCATAAGCTTCTTTTTCTTTGAGCCCTGAGGAGGGTAGAACTATTTCCATACACAGAAAAAAATTTACATGTTTACACAGTACAGTAGTAATAGAGGAGCAATTATTTTGAATTCATTTGCTAATAGAAGAGTTAACAAAGATTTCACAACAGATTTTAGAACATTATCTTCCTTTATGCTCCTTCTTTTGTTATGCTTCAGGTGAACTCTTTTGAAATATATCCTTAATTGGATTATTGCTGATATAATTTTGTCCTTGCTGCATGCTAGTCGGTGGTATGAAAGGAACGCCATGCTTTAATAAATAAACACTCAAGCCTTTCAGATATGAGAGATAATTACAAACTCTAATTAAATGTTTGGATTTTTTATTAAGTACTTATTGTTTTGTCCCTTGAACTGTTCTCAATTAAACTGACATTCATCACTGAAAAACAAGCAAGGACAAATAACTGCTAGCTGATTATGACTCCAACATTTTATCTCCATCTATTAGGACTCTTGTATATCAAGTTTTCACAAATCAATTGCTGTAGAAATTTATGTTTCATTATTACAATGACATACATAAATTAGGGAAACTATATGAACACATCATAACTAATCCTGATCTACATGTCGACGCAAAAGCATAAAGCTCACCTCAAAGGGGATAAGAGATAGTTTATTCTGGAGCCAAATATGAGTGATCATGGGCCAGGAACACAGATTCAGGTTACCCTAAATTCCATGTTCTGGCATGGTAACAGTTATGTTTTTATAGTAATGGAAAAAAGAAAAGTCATAAATCAAGACACTTTTCAAATACATTGGTGGATACATTCAGTAGGTGGGTCATAGCAAAGTGGGGGGTTTCTACTATAGGTCTCAGATGTTATCTGAGAACAGTTTTAGCTCTTTGATTGGTGAGAGCTGGTGGTCTGCTAGGATAATACATTCTAAAAGGTTTTTATATGTTAGTCACAGGATGTTAGATCAGAAACAGAGATGGGCAAGGAGTGGCTGTTTAGGGGGCTCAAGATGGCCCAAGAAATGGTAATTAGGCTCTGGACCTGTGTTATTCCAAACTCTCCCCATTCATTGAATTTCTTATCAGTTGATCAGCCTTGCAGGAGAAAGTCCAGTTTGAAAACAGAAAGTTTTTTCTGGGGACTTTTATTCACATTCATGTTATTTTCATGTTAAAAATGTAGCAAAAGGAGATGATTATTATTGCTTTGGATGAGACTTAGGTATATTTTAGGCATATTATAAAGTAGAGGAGTAAACAAATGAAAGGCAGGAGAATCGGGTTTCAGACCAGCTAGCCTCCTTAGCTGTTGATTCTGTACAAACCAATATTATGTGTTTTATGCAAACCTTATTTCCATGTCTGTAAATAGGTTATCCCTCTTAAAAAGCTTCACAGCTACTGAAAAAAACTATATCACAACAGACCTTAAATTCACAACAGACCTTTTGTAATATATAGAAGAATTGCTTTAGATTACCTGTTAGCTAAGCAGATAGGGTGCCACATCATTTCTTATTGTAAATGGATAAAATGTGTTTGCTCTACTGGAGACTCAATACAAAGAATTTATTAGTAAGCTCCTGGGTTAAAAAGGGTAGGTTGCTCAACTGGCTCGTTCCTTAGTCTGTTCAGTGGTAGTTGGCTTTGTTCATGGAGACTAGACTGTAAACTCTTTTTTTTTTTTTAGCTTTCTGATACGTGTGGCAGCAGTTTCTCTAGTAATGTTTATTCTCTTAGTTTGAAATGTTAATTTGTAGTCATTTGTTAAATATCAAATGGTCTTTATTCAGCTGGAATAGGAAAATCCAAAGGAATGTGTGGTGCTCAGGGCCTGGGCATTCTTGTAATCCCAGCACTCATAAGAGTCAGTAGAGTCACTCTAAGATTTCAAGGTCAGCCTGGGTTGGATATATGGCTCAAGGACAGCTTGCCTCATATGCACAAAGCACTGGAATTTAGTCCCTCCAAGAAATTAAAATAAGGTACCTAAGACACTGAATATGTTGAAATTAGAAATCTAGAATGATAGTATCTGAACACTGATCTAATTTCCTGAAAGAGTGAATTGTCAAAGTATTGAAAACCATTGTTTTGAGCTGAGTCTTTCATGAGGCCTTAACATACCAGATTGAGCTATGTGGATTTACTCTTAATAAAAATCTCATAAACAGGTGGGTCCACAATAGACTAAGATTAACATGAAACAGGAGATGTTAGTCTACCAGACTCAACCTAACAAGAAATTTGTCTTTGCTTTAATTTTTGCAAAGGGTAACCTAGTATAACCAGTTCATTTAAAAAAAGAAATAGAATTCCCATGTTTTAGTGTCACAAAGCCATTTCCAGGTGGGGTTCCTATTCTACAAATCATAAATAGAAAAACAAAACTTTATTTATGTCTAAGTTTATCTTAATTTTGTCTTTTGACATAGGCATATCACCTGTATTTCTCTATTTTCACACACAAAAAAACTTCATCCAATAATTTTGCAACAACAGCTAGAAGTCATTGAACATTTACTATGGCACAATGTGAAATACATTATTTTATTTTACTAAATATTTATAATAACTACAAGAAGTAAACACATAGTCTTCATTTAAGGAAGCTGAGTCTAAGTGGCCTGTGGTAGAGGCCTCTGTGTGGCTGAACTTTGAGGTTGAACTTCCTGCTTCCTGGACTGCCATTGTCACATAATTCTGGATGAAGTCCCAGTGACTAATGCTCTTGGAGCTTTGGGATTGATACAAGTCAGCTAGTGAGGCTTCTTCATTTTTAAATCTCTTTTACTGAACAAAACCAAATAGTCTCATCTTCCCTACCCATCTTTTCAATTCTGTTAAATTGATAAATCAGAATGATATGTATTTACTCTATGTAACATGATGCTTTGAAGTTTGCATACCTTGCAGAATGAGTCTGTAAACTAATTATCACATTCAAAGCCAGGAAAGAAGCACCTGTTACATTAACAGTTTATCAACTTCTGTCCTCATGCTATCCATTGTATTTTTACATTTTATCCCACTTATCTGCTGCTTTGCACCCTTCAGACTACATTCCCCATCTCCTTTTCCCACTCCCTATCTGTATATTTAAAGTCTTTTTAAAAATTCCCATGCATATGTGAGATAATGTGATACTCCTATTTAAATGTCTAGCTTATTTCACTAGCATGGTGTCCTCTGAGTTTATTTGTGTTGTGGAAAATGGCAGGATTTTCTTATTTTTAAAGATTGAATGATAAGACCCCCCACACACACCCTTCAGTTGGATAGCAGCTTCTTGGCACCATCCAATGAACAGACTTTCTTTTCCCCACTGTGTATTCTTGGGATCCTTCTCAAAGCATAGTTAAACATATAGATATGGATTTACTCTGGGGCTCTTTATTCTAGCATATTATTCTGAGTGTCTATTTTTATGTCATTACAGACCATTCTGATTTCTATAAAATCACAGAATAGAATGGTTACAATGGCCTGGGAGGCAGATGAAATAGGACATGTTAGTCAAGAATACAAATTTTCACTAAAAAGCAATAAAACTTCAGAGAATCTCAAATAGATATGTTAATTAATTTAATTACATTATTTTAAAATGTGTGTGCATATAATAAATTATCACATTCTATGCTATGAATACATTCAATCTTTGAAATTAAAAATGTTAAATCATATTTATAAAGCATTAAGAAGTAAAATTCTTGAAGTAGTCAAATAATTCTAAGTGTTCAAATAAAAGCTAACAGAATTTCCAAGTAAGTGAAGTAAAAACTTAAGAATTGAAAGAGAAAGAAACAAAGACAAGTCCATAATTAGAATATTTACTGTTCTCAGATCAATAGGAGGCAATCAGTAAGAATAAAGGAGAATTGAACAATATTGTCAAAAACAAAACAAATTAAAAACAACCAAACAAGCCTTCTACAGAATAAATCACACTACAATAGCAGAATACATATTTTTTAAATTAAAGTTACTGATATAATAACCTTAAATCATGAATACATTTTTATGACTTTTTGTAAATGTACAAAGTAGACAGAGTGGAGGAAAATGATCTTTTAAAAGTTATTAGGGTTGGATGTTTTCAGAGTATGAATAGATTTGAGGTAGAAAATGATCTTTTTCATATTTTTCCCCTAAAACATTTATTACCTCTGTCAGGACATGGGGTTTCTCATATACTTTATTAGTCAAAGGTCATCAGAAAAATATCTTACCATACCGTAACAGAATTAGATCATACTGTTATGGATTTTGAAATCTATCAAAATTTGTAATTGACAAGCTGGAGACCTGATAGATGTGACCTGTAGTTGTCATCTGAAAATTGCCAGGTTTAAGATCCAAGATGAGACAGTGATCCACTCTAAGACTTAAGGCAGGGAAAGATCTAAATGGGTTACATGTAATCAATTATAGAAATATCCTTCTAATGCAATGCTTTCTTTTTTTGAATTTTTTTATTCTTTGTGAGTTCCACATATTTATGCACTGCATATTGATCATATCCATTCATCACTAGTGCCCCAGTGCCTCCATTCCATCGTTCTCCTGGCTCCATGTCTTCCTTTAATTTTTTTTGTTGTTAATTATCTACTGAGTCCAACACATGTGGGTGTGTAGTCTTCTTCTGGGGCATGAGCAACCTACCTTTGCCCATATCCCCAAAGGAGAATGGCTGTTCCTCTCCTCAGCATCATAAATTGCCAATAGTTCCTCCGATATGAATGAAGGCTTAGGGGTTCCTTCTCTATTCTGCTGGAATGTTGACTGACTCAATCATGTGCAGGTCTTCTGCAGGTAACCACAGCTATGCCTTGAAACATGCAGCAATCATGTCACAAGTCATGTCAGGAAGTCAGCATACCACAACTCTCCTCTGCAGATTCTTACATTCTTTACACACCCTCAAAATTCCCTGCATTTTGGATGGTGAGAAGCAATTTTTTTTCTATTCAGGAGGTGATTTTCTTTACTCATGTCTACCTAGTCAAATACTGTTTGAGTAAGGATTCAGAAACACCATCACAAACACACAGAATAATTTTTTTCACACATCTGGATACCCCAGAATCCCATCTATATACCCCAGACTCCTCATCTATATCATTTTTGAGAAAAGTTCACACAATGTAATATCAAACTCCAAATACAATTAGCAAATATCATTGAGGAACACAATTGCCATTTTTGGTAGAGAGAGCACTATTCTATGGAGAATACAAGCGGTCTGAGCATGAGCAGATCTGTACGTGAACATAGTAGACTCTGTTGCGGAAGTGCAAGCAGGGAGGCCAGGAAAGGCAGAGGAAAATATCAACAGCAAACAGCTACCTGATGAAGAAAGACAAAGTAGGGAGGGAGTGAGGTTAAGGCAAATTGTGGATAAGACAAGCAACAAGAAAAAAGTTCATCACTTAGTTTGTTAGAGCAATATGAAGACTCGTAGACATCGAGAGCTAAGAAAGTCTCAGCTAAGAGGAATGGAGGATGGGAAAGAAAGCTCAAGTTTAAAATTAATTTCGTGGGATGGAGAGATGGCTCAGTGGTTAAGAGCACTGGCTGCTCTTGCAGAGGAGCCGGGTTTGATTCCCAGCACCCACGTGGTGGCTAACAACCATCTGTAGCTTCAGTTCCAGGGCATCTGATGCCCTCTTATGATCTCCACAGGCATTGCACAGCAGGAGTGCACTTACATACATGCAGGCAAAACACTTGTACACATAAAATAAAAATAATAAATAAAAAATTAACTACATAAATAGTGAGAATAGCTTACTAGAAAAGAATCATGAAATGAGACCTTCACTAATGAAAGAAATTGAACTGAAGGCCCTCAACTATCCTATTTCTCATATCTGCAAGCATGAGCTTGTTGTTGTGCTTTGAAGGATGAATACATATTAGAAAAAAAGAATTTCAAGATTAAACTGTCCAGATCAAATTAACATTTCCCATTCTCAAACAAATTTCAATTTTTGACCATATAAGACTTGAAAGGAAAGTTTTACCTTGTTTTAATTGCAGGACTATTAATTTTAGTGGAAAGAGAATGCTAATCATTACAGGCTGGCAATAAGAATCAAGATGTCATTAAAATAGGATTGCTGAGATTAAAATTCAATCACAGGTTTATGTGGAAAAAACAGGGATATAAAGTTTCTTCTGTATAAAGAAAATTTATGAAAAAACTGCATTGGAAAGAGATTTTATTCAAACTATGTATATTTATGGATGAAAACAGATGGAAAATAAGTTTATCAAAAATAGTTCAAAATTTCACAGATGGCAAAAACGAAAGAAAATTTTAGAGTGAAATAATGGAGTTGATAAAAAAACAAAACAAAACAAAACAAAAACCAATAAACTCTGCTGGTGGACAGGTCAGCCAGAAAGAGCAACTGATGATCAATGTCAGTATTAGCTGGGCCACACAGCAGGGTGTTTGGGGCATGTGTGGAAGGGAAATAGAGAACACTATAAAGGAGTTACACCAAAACTACCTTTTATTTATCTGTTGTTCTGATTTATTCTTTGACAGTTTCATAGATGTATGTATTTTGGACACTGTTCAACCTCCACAGAACCAAGAAGCCCCCATCCTATTTTCATGTCTTTCTGTTTCATTTTTACTTTTGCTTTGTGATCTAGTCGAGTTCATGAGTGCGATGGTCACATCATGCTGATAAGATAGCGTTTCACAGCCTCTCCACCCTATTGTAAACTTTTACATTCTTTCTGCCCTGTACTCTGCAATGTTTCATGAGCCTAGGAGAAGGTGATAGGGACTTCTTGTTTAAGGCTGAGAGCTTAACAGTTACTTTTTCTCAGCACTTTGAACAGCCATGAGTCTTTGCCTGAATTGCTGTTTCCTGCAAATAGTAGCTTCTGTGATCAAGACTGAGGGAAGCATTAGGCTACGGGTATAAGCGCAAGTAGTGTAAAATCAAATGTAGCTTTCAGTACTTGAAAAGACCAATGATTGCTATAACATAGGTCTGTTTTGAATGTTTGTTTCTCAGTTGGAGGCACTTTTTTGGGAATCTGTGTAACCTTTTGGAGGTAGGGCTGGGAATGTGGCAGTAGGCCATTGGGGCTGTCCTTTAAGGGTAATACTTACTCCTGATTCTGGCCTGGCTCTTTGCTTCACGGTCTGTCCATGGTGAAGACCATGCACCTACCACCACAGCTGAGCCACTGTACCATAATCCAGTGAAGCCAAGTGCCAAAAGGAGCTTTGATTCTTTTGAGTTGTTTCTGTTGAATATTTAAGTTTATTTATTTATTGATTGATTTTATTTTTATTTTATGTGCATGAGTATTTTGCCTGCCACATATGCAAGTATATGTGTGTTGTGCAATGCCCGTAGAAACCAGAAAACAGTGTCAGATCCCCAGAACTGAGTTTTAGGACCGGTGTTAACTACCATGTAGGTGCTGGGAACCAAACCCACGTCCTCTGCAAGAGCAGACTGCTTTTCACTGCTGAGCTGTTTTGTTGGACCTATGTGAACATTTTGATCATAGTGATGCAAAGTGCCTGGTAAAGCATGGTAAACTTTAATTGCTTTTATTTTCATTTCAATTTACTCCTCAGTTGCCAATATGATGATACAATTTGGAGCTCTAATTAAATCATTTTTCTAAATATTTTTATTGGAATTTGAAGAAATTCAAATATCAAACTTTTAATGTAATCACAATACTACTTTGTAAGAATGAACATACACTAATATAAATGATGTACTATGTCGTGTTCCAGCTCTGAGGGATATTTATCAATAACTATGAAATGGTGCCTACTTCCTTAAGGTTTTGTTTTCTCTTTCTTTTGTTATATCAAAAAAGTAAGTCCCTTCACACCTGTTGGGTTTTAATTACCAAATAATTTTAGATTGTGTCAGTGTTCAGAGTTCTGGTTCCTTCTCAGTTCTTTTTGAACCCAGTGGGTTAGAAATTTTAACTATTATTTCAAATATTTGTTATTAACATGGCAGCTGGCTATTAATCATTTTGAATATTGTGAGATTTCTAACTTATTTTTTAAGTCTCCAATATTTTAAATTATTATTTTTTTTAAATTTGAAATTGATTAACATATCAATTTCAAATTGAAATTGAAAGAAAAAAAGAATTATTGGTCTACAATGCAATGAAGATATCATTTTGGATATAATAAAGTTCTTTGTCATTAAAAACTTTTAGACTCACTTTTCCCCTCAACAGTTGAATAATATACACACGGCTCCTTTCTTTAGTCTCTGTTGGTTGACTCAGCAAGTCTTCTGTCCTTTTTATATTTGTTCAGAAATCCAAATTCATTTAAGTGATATATCAACATAAATATTTCAATAGAATGGGCAGCAGATTGAAATAGTAAAGTGGGTCATAGTCTTATTTCTAGAAAACTGACATCCAAGTCTGATCTTGATTCCCTATCATCTGAGATGGCAATGATTTAGCTGACTCCTCCACATTTCCAATCTACTTTTGCTCCTGCTTCTCCAGCATTGATGATAAGAAGTGCCTGTGGTTTGTTCTAACCAGTTTCATCTTCTCATGAGACTCAGCCTCACAACCCTTCTGCAAATGGAATCAATTATCTTTTCACACGCAATTAATCAAATTCTAAAAACACCCATATCCTCTTACACCATTCTCAGGCCATTCTTGGTGCACAGTTTTGGCATTGCCTAGTACTCCCAGAATTTTATCTTTTAAAAATAAAATTATTTTGAATATATTGTGAAATGAAAGGTAAATTTTATTTTTATTTATTTAAAAATATTTTATTTGTTATTTGTTATTTTATGTGCATGAGTACATTGTCTGCATGGATGTAAGTGCACCTGTGTTGTTCAATGTCAGTGGATATCAGAAAAAGGTTTTGAATTCTCCTGGAATTGGAGTTAGGGATGGTTTGTAGCTGCCATATGGGTTCTGGGAATCGAATCCGGGTCCTCTGCGAGACCAGTCAGTGCTCTTAACCACTGAGCCATCTCTCCAGACCCTAAAGGTAATTTTTAAAGACCAATGGAAATGTTTAGTAAATTAATTGATACATTTTATTGCCTTTTAAAGCAAACTAATCAACTTAGTTGTAAATATATTTAGCATGCATAATATAAAATACATAAATCAAGTTAAATTCATAAATTTGTTGAAAAAGATTATACCAGTATAAATACTTGATAAACTATCCATTTGACTCATTTTGTTTTAATTTTAGCTCAAGGGATATACATTTCAATAATGTAATGGCAGGAATGTAGAGAGCTTATCAGAATAGCAGCAGGGTAGATCCCTTGAGAGAGACTTAGATTGAGAAGGAACAGAGGGAAAACTTTTGCAGTCGCGCTAGAAAGTGATGACTTTCTGAAATGATGTTTGTGGGATTTAAAGACCAGATGAAAATAGAATCTGCTTGTCAGCTCCTCTCAGCCACAGTCGTAAGCAGGCAGATGGGCCACACACTCCAGCTGGATGTCCGTCCCCTCAGGGCCTGTTTGCCACCTGCTGCACATAGGTCTCTTAATATGAAGCAGCAGTTTAAATCAATCCTGTGAAGACATACCAAATGAAGTATCTCTATGCATAAACATATTTTTCTCTGTGGTAATAAAACTAACAGCAGATGTTTAAACTTAAATCATCTTACGAGTTTAAGAGCTAGAATTTGACATTTAGGTAGATTTCTTTTTAAAAATATTACTAGAAGTAGATATATCCAAAGTAGATATAAATATCAACTAATATAAGATATATCTGAAGTAGATATAGAATAAATGGGAAAATTTTAATTAAGCTCTGTGACCCCAACACAAAAGAAACAAGACACTGGCAAGAAGCTATAATGGGTTCCTTACCTCTTCCAAAGTATTTTCCTATGTTGATAGTTATTTAAATGAAAATCCTGGTGGCTGCGAAGATGGCTCAATAGTTAAGAACACTGGCTGCTCTTGCAGAGGACCTGGGTTTGATTCCCAGTACCTACATGGCAGCTAATAATCATCCCTAACTCCAGTTCCAGGGATTCTGATGCTCTCTTCTGACCTCAGTGGGCATTGCACAACATGGATGTACTTACATACATGCAGGCAATACACTCATACATATAAAAAAATAATAATAAATAAAATATTAAAGAGGAAAAAAATTCTTTATTGACATATTAAGCACTCCTAATATATTCTTATACATTAATGTATATGTTTACAAGCAATAACCAATGAATTGTGCTTTGCATGTTATGAAATGTTATTAGAATTACCATGTATTGTGTTCATCCACTTGTACTAAACTCTTTTCAATTCATTTATTTCCTCCATAATTAGTCTCAAAGTATCAAAAATACTCTTTGGTCATACGGAGGGACACGAGGCTTCAGGTTATTGCTACCCCAAACCATGCTGCTAGGATCACTCTATACATTTTTCAAAGGTACTAATGCAGTGAACTCCAGGATGCATGCTGAAAAGGGAATTTGCTATCTCTTTGGATATGCACATATTCAAATACAGTTGACATTCATACATCAATCTGCAAGTGAGTCATCAGCTTTCCAAAGCACTGTGGCTGAACATCTGATATAAAACATCAGTGTTAATTAATTCCAGTTTCTTTGTTCATTCTTTTTATATAGGCTCTTTCTTGTTCCTATTGCCTTCTATATCTCAATGCCTGCTGATATTTAGTGCTTTATATGTACGTCCTGGCCACTAATGTGTGGTTAGAAATGTCTTTTATATGGTTGGTGAGGGTAGGTCCATGTCTTTTAAATTGTATGTCTTCTTTTGTTTTAATTTGTTTAATAAATTATTATAGGCTCACATGAAAGTTAACATTGTATTTTTAAAGTTTAAAAGCTTTGCTTTTGCTATTTTGATCTTTAGCCGTAATCGTTCTCATATACTATAGGAAGCAGAATTCTGTTTTATCTCATCCACATGGCTCTGCAGAGATCTGAGCATCATTGATTATATAATCCATCCTTTTAGATCTGGCCGTCAGTGCCACAAATCTCTCAGCCCCATATCTTGTTTTTGTACAAGTGTCTCTATGTTAAAGTAGATTACTTAGTGTATTAACAATACACCTAAGAGAAATAGGCTAGGTGATATATGTAGATTACTTTTCCATCTTATGTTGTATTTTCTTAATATTTTCTACTCTTGCATCAGTGATAATATTTATTGAACACTTTGTTTAAAAGATTTAAAAAAAAACTAATTTTCAAAATTTGAAATTACATGTGACATACTTCATTTTGAGATGGCTGAGTTCAGGTATCTACAAATGTTTTTATATTCCAAATTTTACTGCTTTCTCTGCCCTTTCCTGAGATCTTAGAACATTTCAGCACTATAATGATCTTTCTTAGATCTGTGTCAAACAGAATATATACCTAAATCCTGAGTTTGGCGCATACAAATACTTTCACTCTTGCTTAATTTATGTTGCACTTTTTATTTTCATGTTATCTATCTACATTATTTCCATTACTTTTTTTTAATCTTGACTTTCTTTATGAGATTTTCTTTTTATTCTGAAATGATTTGGAAGTTAGTCTCTTTGATGTCTACCAGTTATCCACTTAGGCTTTCTTCTTCTTCTTATTATTATTATAAAATTGTCCTCTTTTTTTCCCTAATTTTATTTGCTTCTTTCTCATTTTTGATTTTTTGGGTTTAATTTTACTTCTATTTAACTGAATTTATTTTTTCATTTGAAGCTGGGTTTCTTTCACGTTGCCCACATTGAAATCAATTTGAAATTTTCCTTCCTTGGTATCCACAGAGCTGGGGTTGCATTCATACACCACACACAGTCTATTTTTTTTTTTTAACTTTTATAATTTGGTGAGGACATTTTAAAATATTTACCGTTGATTTTTCAAAGAACTTTGAGAAAGTTTTCAGCAGCATCCCAGTTAGAATTGTTATTTCTTGAAAGGCTAATAAAATTCTCAAGTACATATTTTATTTTTACCCTTTCTTTTGTTACTTTAAAAATCTTCCAATTATGTTTGACTTTGGACCTTCCTTTACAAGGTGTTGACTAGGAATATTTTTTGTTATGTTCTTGGAATTATCTGTGCTTCAGCTATTCTATTTTTTGAATATTTTGTCACACACATAACACAGGGAGATAGGGTTTATAAAAATCATCTCATTTAATAATTCTCAGCTATCTATGTTGGCTAAAAGATAATTAAGGTTCTATACTTATTTCTATTATTTACTCATATTCATCTTGCAATTTTATAATTTTTCTCAGTTCAGTACTATGTAATATATAAGATATAAATGCTCATTATTTGTAAATTATCTATTTATAAGTATAAATACGTTATGCATCATTTCATAATGCTCTGAATCTCTGATATAACTCTCTGATGTGTGTGTGTGTGTGTTTGTGTGTGTGTATACCCATGTGTCACACCATGTAATAGAGCACAACTTGCAGGAATCAATTCTCTCTTATGTGGATTCCAGGGACTGAATTCAGGTTGCCAGTTTTGGTGGCAAGTACCTTATGCACTGACGAGCTATCTTCCCTCATTAAGCCTTTTTACTGTCAATTTTTATTTCATATTTAGTAATCCCTATGTTTGGAATTTTGGGATCATAATCATAATCTGTTGTTACCACCACTAACATTCACTCTCATATATACTGGACACAAGTACGGTTTTATGTGTTTGGATACTGAAAAATGTGCTGAATCTATTTCTGTGTTTGAGAATCTTATAAGGCAGATCACTAAGACACAAATATCTGGACTGAAGCATTTCTCTACTGCAAAGGATTATCATGTGAAAATTTTAACTTATTCTTTTAACTGCATGAACAAGCAAGTGGTTTTAATTCTCATTCCATCCAGCTCTTACGAAGACATAACTGTAGTTACAGATATTCAAGAAAGTCATTCCCTTGTATCTAGGACACAGGCTAGAAATGACACATTCTCTTGTTCCCTTCATTTGTCAAGAAAGTACAAGGAATGTGTATATGTATATCTTCTGTTTTCATTTCAGATGCAGTTTACTGATGTATATTTTTAAGTACCTCTTATCAACATTCTGCAAAATAAATTCTACTCTTTATCTATCATCTATCTATCTATCTATCTATCTATCTATCTATCTATTCATCTATCTATCTATCTATCATCTATCATCTATCTATCTATCTTGGCTCAATCTATCTATCTGTCTGTCTGTCTGTCTGTCTGTCTGTGTGTCTGTCTGTTTGTCTGTCTATCTATCTAATCTATCTATAATCTATCTATCTATCTATCATCTATCTATCTATCTATCTAATCAATCATCTATCTATGTATCTATCTTCTATCTATCTATCTATCTATCATCTATCATCTGTCCAGCATCTATCATCTCTGTCATCTATCTTCTCCCTACCTACAGTTATGCCCAGGTTCCTGTACTACTTTATCTATATTATTGTCTCTGTAGCACTTTCCCCTATTTCCTATTGTCATAACTTAAATGTTGTTGCTAATTTTTATTGGAATTGTGACAAAACATATTTGTTTGGGTGTTTTTTGCAATCTGTTAAGAAAAGATATCTACTGTATATCCCAATTAAGATGATTAATAAAAATATTCTCAACTTGAAATTAGGTGAGATTATATTTTATCCCCACAAAATAATAAATAAATAGGTCTTTGGTTTTAATTCATATAAAGAATGTTGCTTTTGTTCCTATGCCATCGCTTAATTTTTCAGTTAGCATTTAGTTTTTTTTAATTAAAAAAATTTATTATTTTTGTTTTATGTGTATGCATGTATTGCCTGTGTGTAGATAAGTGCACCCGTGTTATGCAATGCTCACAGAAGACTGAAGAGGCTGTCAGATCCCCTGGAACTGGAGTTACGGACAGTTGATAGCTGCCATGTGGGTGCTGGGATTCAAACCTGGGTCTTCTGCAAGAACACTCAGTGTTCTTAAACCCTGAGCCATCTCTCCAGCCCCAAGTATTTAGTTTTTAATATTTACATATTAAACGAACTTATAAAGTTTGCATTTCTCTAAATAATAAGGAAAAATTCTAACAAGAGTAAAAATTTCAGATGAATTCCTAGTAAATGTAATTGTATCTTATTCTATAATGTTGCTGAGTGTCACCATGCAGTCTCTTCTGAGATTACCATTTTCCTAAATCATTCATGCTCATAGTGGGTTCTTCAAGGGACAGAAGCTGTACCATGGATAGTTGTGAAGAAAATGCCCTTGGTCTCACTCACTTTAGCTTAAAATAAGGCTATATGATAGTTATGCTGGTTGTATCTATCTTCCCACTAAACGTGGCATGGGAAGCTTGTCAAATATTCCTCTACTTGTTTAAGGAAGACTCCAGCTGGGAACACATACTTACAAATGCCAATTCGACAAATGTTATTTTTTGCTTTGACATCATGAAACCACGTTTGTTTGATGATTCTCAAACTTGTAGGCTGTGAGGAGTAAGAAAATATATACCATGGCCTGTGGGCACTTCAATTGATAGCTTAAATGTAGAGAACTTAGAATTTGCAGACTACAGTACTTACCAGGCATAGACTGACGTGTCTTAGTTGCTATCATTTTTTTTAATGGTCTCCAAGTCTCAATTTTCTTTTTTTTAGAGATTTTTAAAATTATCATTGCTTTAAAAAATAATATGATTACATTGAAAAACTTTGTATAGGTTGGAAAATTTCTAAGGGGAATGAATGCCAAAGTGACATTAGATCAACAGTGATAAATTTCACAGTATTGTTGAGTCTTGCTAGTACAGTTTTATCAGCAAATAATACTCAAATCTATAGTAGATATATAGGATTGCAAATTTACAATCTAAACTACAGTTACATATTTTTAGTTTGAGCGTTATATCAATTTAGTTATTAAGGTACTTCAATGTTTTTAACTTCCAAACTGCGATTTTTATCTCTGTAAGTTCTATTATGTGTTTTACATTTTCTGTAGGGCACAGGTGAAGGTACACTAGGGTTGTAGAAGAGTAACAGAAAAATTATGGAAAACTTCTTGGTGCCTGAGAAAGGGAATGATTCAATATCAAGGCCTACATGTCCAGCAGCACATGTGGAGTCAAAACCATAGCTTACCTTCCATAGCAGAAGTCCATTCTGGAGAATCAGTTCTCCAAAGACTAGACTCTGCAAATGATAGAAATCTCCCTGTTTCCTGGATAAGCCAAACATAGACAAAGCCACTGCCATGTAAAACCTGGGACCTCAGGAGAGAGGGCTGTGATGTTTGGAAGTGCTCCATCCTCTAATCTGGTCCACCATCAGCCTACCACCAAAGGGATATGGAAATGTGGCTTACCACCATGGACCCCAGCTTCAGGCTCTCTGGAGGGGATCACAGCTCCAGCTCATGGGAGGGGACCGCAGTTCCATGTTCAAAGGAAGGAACCCCACAACTCCTGCTCACAGAAGTAAATCACTACTCTAGGTTCACAGGAAGGAACCCCAGTTTCAGGCTTACTGGAGAGGATCACAGCCATAGGTTGATGGGAGAGGACCATTGCTTCGGTGCTCAGGAACGGGCCACAGTTCTTTACTTTTGGGAGTGAACCACAGCTGCTGGTTCATGGAAGGAGACCACAGTTCTGGTTCAAGAGAGTGGACCATTGCTCCAGGTTCACTATTTCTCTGTCTCTTGGGTGTTTTTGTGCTTACACTCCATGCCTCTACCTTCTATTACTTTGCTCTTTTCTAACAACTCCTTGATTTACTATGCCCAAACTATCTTGCATACATTTGGACTAACCAGAGATATCTGAAACATGGAATGTTATTTCAATTTTCCTGTATTTATTGAGACTTGCTTTGTGTCTTAAGATGTGCTTGATTTTGGAGAAAGTTCCATGGGCTGCTGAGAAGAATGCATATTCTTTAGTATTTGGGTGGCATGTTCTGTAGATATCTGCTAAGTCTTTTGATGATTTATGATGTGTTTAACTCAAATGTTTCTGTTTATTTTATGTTTGGATGATCTCTGTTAGTGAGATGGCAATTTTAGTCTTTCAGAGCTTGGAATAAATCTTTAAAGGACCTCTGGCTTCAAAGTCTCTGTTGAATAATCAGGCTGATGGGTCTGCCTTTCTTAACAAAACTAATTTTTTATTGAGTTTTTGTGAATTTCATATAATATATCTTAATAAAATTTAGGACCCTCCCCCTTCTCTACCCCCATAGCCTCCCCAAAAGATTTCAGATATTCCATGATATATTTTAAGTCCTATCCAGTCAAGCATTTGTGTCTAGATACACATTCATCATCATTTGTATCTCGGTACACATTCATCCACTGGAGTCTAGTCAGTCTAGGTCTGCCTTTTTAAATGACTTGACCTTTCTCTCATCTAGCTTTTAATACCCTTTACTGTATTTTGAATATTTTATGGAGTTTCTTTTCTGGTCCTTTCTATTTGGAGTTATTTGGGCCTCTCGAACCTGTATTAGCTTCTCTTTCTATAGATTTGAGAATCCATATGCCTTTGCTATGGTAGTCTAGTCCTTTTCCTATGCTCACAATCTGAAACTTAATTCTCTTCATGGAGTACAGATCTCTCCCATTTTCTGTTCATATTTCTTTTTTAATTTATCATTGACCTTTACTGAGTGATCAGATTCCTCTACCTTATCATCCACCCTTGATGCTCTGTTTCTATATGATCTGTTCTGTTGGTGAGGCTTTCCACTGATGTTTTAATTTGGCTTATTGAGTTTTTAATTTCCAGAATTATTTCAGTTGTGTTTCTTTCAGCAATTCTATCTCTAGTTCATACACTGGATTGACTTCCTTGTTTTACTTTGTTTTTGCTCTCTTGGAGTATATTCATGACTCTTTTGAATCATTTGAATATACCTTTAATTATTAAATTTCTTACCTGGTAATTCATACAAGTCATTTTCTGTAGGTACCATCATTGTGGGATTTGAGATCTTTGCATTCAGGAGAAAACAGATTTATTAACTGGCCAGGACCCAAGCAGAATTATTTCGAAAAAGAAAGCCTGGGCCACAGGCTAGGGTCTTACATGTCATTTTATAGTAAAAAGTAACAAGCATCTTAAGCCAACTACTCAACAGTATATGACTGGTTAATTCTATACCTGGAAGAAATATGAAAAGGGAATGTTAGAAAAGAAAACAGACAAAAAATGTTTACAGGCAGTGTGTGGTCAACATGACCTCAAACTGTTTAGACCTGGTGCCATCTGGTGGTATACAGTTGGTGGTTTTTCTTATTTTTGTAATTTTTACTTTATAACCTTGAAAGAAAGAATGTTTTGTCCTACTAGATTAGTGTATCCAAGGGGAACATGAACAGGGGACCAGATTCATTCCTTTGAGCAGGTAGGAAAGGCAGCACTTGCTACACTGCACAGCATGGGGCTCCCACACCATCATCATGCTTGTAGCTATTTGTAGCGGTTACACGTTTGTTTTTTATGCTGTTTTTGTTTCTGGGCCAGGACTTGGGAATCTGCAATTAATTCTTGAGTTTTTATCACTTCTATATTTTTCAAAATTTAAAATTCAATCCCCTTTTTCTTTTAGTGGTGGCCTTTACCTTATTCAGTGTTGGACTAAATCCTAGTAGGGTTGAGGTGTCATTTTCTCCTTTGGGACTGGTATTTAGGGCTGCAGGCTCTAACTAGAGTCTTCTTCTGAGAGTCAGTTCTTGTCCTGGGTCAGCTAGAGCCTTCTGCTGGTCTGCAGCTTTTGTTATGAATTGTGGAACTCTCCATGTGCCTGTGGACAGAACAGAAGTCAAATTCCAACCCCTGCCCTCCCCTCGACCTACCTCCAGCTTCATCAGATGTGTTGATTCCTAAGCACCTGTGGATGTAACCTGGAATGAAATCTAGTCCCCCAACCTGGACCTATAGTTTTCACTCATGCTGCTAGAAAATGTGAACATTCCCGAGTACCTCTGGGCTTAATCTAGAGTTAAAATCTCATTTCATTCCCTCCAGCCTCCTCCTCTGTCTGTTGCAGCTTGTGCTACAGCTGCAGGTAGATGTAGAACTTTCTATGAGTCTGTTAGCCAACAAAGAGTTAAACCCCATCCCACCCAGGATCTGAAGTTATCTCAAAGTGACTACTGGATGTGGAATTCCCCAAGCACCAAGAGATCTCCCCTGGATCAGGACTGATCCTTAACCTGTGTTCATACCTTCTTCTGGAGCTGGTGGAAGATTCGCGATAAGAGCACCTGTAGGTGTAATCCCCAGTCCTCACCTGGGTCAGCCGCTTTAGTTGTGGCTACTGGGAGAGTTGGAGCTTTATGCTTCCTGTGGGCCTAATCCACAGGCAAATCTTGTCCTTACCACATAGCCACAACTTTCCAAACCCAAATCTTTTAAGAGATAAAATATGAAAAAAGTTATGTGTCTGCATTTAAGATCATGTAACAGCACCAATTTCTATGACAAATTAAGTAGTGATTTATATTTTCATTTATTACAAATTCTTTAATTACTGATTTATTTTAGAAAAACAGCTATATATTTCTCACCCTCAAAGTACATTGTAAAATCTGTTATAATTATTGTTATGTTTATTTAATTTGTGTGGATCTTTAGCAAATAGACTTAGCTATAATGCTTAGATAAACATGAATTTTAGTTCAAATTTTCCCCATATTCCAAGTCAAAGAATAATAGTAGAAATCAGTGATATTATTTAAAGAATCTACAAAATTATCATTAACTTAAAATTAGAACTTAGGGGGCTGGAGAGATGGCTCAGCAGTTAAGAGCACTGACTGCTCCTGCAGAGGATTTGGGTTCCATTCCTAGCACCCACATGGCAGCTACGAACCATCCTTTACTCCAGTTCCAGGGGAATCCAAAGCCCTCTTCTGACCTCTGTGGCATTGCATGACACAGGTGCACTCACATACATGCAGGCAATACACCCATACACATAAAATA
>NW_008347042.1:5889023-5900290 GCF_000622305.1 Nannospalax galili
AGGAGGCTTACACATATAGATAAATATTTAGTGCATTATTTCTTTTTTGTTTGTTTTATTCATCTATTAGTTTAATAAGTATGTATCTATAATAAGAACAAGTGTCATTTTGTCAATGGACTTAAGGACTTCATATCAACATACAGAGCCAAACAAGAAGTCACTGTATATTGAAAGTCTATAGATATTTTTAGAATGCATTTTGATATATATATTTAATTTTTAATTTTTGCTTTATGTTTTGCCTGCATATAGGTAGGTGCACCCATGTCATGCAATGCCCATGGAGACCAGAGGACTGTGTCGAATTCCCTGGAACTGGAGCTATGGACAGTTGTTAGCTGCTGTGTGGGTGTTGGAAATCAAACCTGGGTCCTCTGCAAGAGCAGCCAGTGCTCTTAACTACAGAATCATCTCTCCAGCACCAGATTGCATTTTGGAAAAATACGACTGTATTGTGACTAGAGAGATGGCTTGGTGGTTAAGAGCACTTACTGCTCTTCCAGAAGACCTGGTAGCTAACAACTGTTTGTAACTCCAGTTCCAGGGCCTCTGACACACTCCTCTGGTGTCCACAGACACCGCAGTTACATTCAGGCAAAACATTCATACACAGAAAATAAAGGATAATAAATTAATCTTTAAAAAGAGAAAAAATACATTAACTTTATCATATGTTAAACATTTTATGCACATCATATATTAAACCATTAATGACTTCTGGCATTTATTACAAATATAAGAAAAAACAAGAAATTGGGAATCTTTGAAAGTAATTTCTATGCAGCCCTATTTAAGAACTTTTCCATTCCCTGTTTTGCAGTAATACCATGGATTCACATATTCTTAACTTTTATTGAATTTGTATTTGACAGTTTCATATATGTATAACATGAATTTGAGTCATTATAATTCATAACCCCAATCCCCTTCCCAGCTTTATTATCCACCTGTCTGCCCTGCAAGTGCCCTTCCCACATTCATGATTTTTGTAGTTAGTGTTGTAGTGTTAGCTTTTGTAGTTGTTAGAGGTCATCACTGCATTGGCTGAATTTAACTAGGACAATCTCTACGGCTGTGAGTTTGGAACCTGGAATCTTCTGGAACCTGGTTTGCTCCTCCATGCTTACCTACTGAAGACAATCATTGCCCTTCTCCAGACCATCACTAGCCAACAGTTCACCAGAGAGAGCTAGAGTCCTCTAAGCTCCTCCTCCATTCATGATTGACAGATGATAGGTACAGTCTTGTGTAGGCCCATTGCAGACAGCCACAGTAGTTGTGAGGTCATCACTGCATTTGCTGTGCTATGGCCAGAAGACAGATTTTCCAGCACTTCTTCAACTCTCCCAACTCTCCCATTTTTTCTGCCTCCTTTTCTGCAATGTTTCCTGAGCCTTAGAGGGGGTGGTATAAATGGCTTGTTCATGGCTGAACAGTCAACAGTCACTTGCTCTTAGCAACTATGTATCTATACATTCACTTCTTTTCACTGTAAAGAAAGGCTTATCTGACTAAAGCTGTGAGTTACATTTGTTTATGGGAACAAACCCAAATCCTTAGAAAGCAGCTTGATGCCATGACAGTTTAGATAAGCAACAGTATTAAGTTCATCCTTAAGGCCAAAATCCTCTTCAGCAATTGATTTTTGACATGGTTGACAATATGAATTCCTTCTTCTGGCACAGGCTTTAAATACAATCACAGAACAGTTGGTTATCCCCATAACAGTATTCCACTAATAACAATCCCTCCACTATTGCACCAGTGTACATATCTTGCATAGCATACTGGTATTATAGATTGAAATGTTTACAAGTGGGTAAGACCATTGATGCCTTTTCTTTACCAGCACCTGTGTTGTACCTTCTAGCACCTTGAAAGCTAGCCCATAGGGAGGAAGCTTCCAGCTTCAGTCCAGATTGGTTTCTCTATACCTTACAACCATGGTGTGCAGTGTCTTCAGTAATAAGGTGTTATCAACTAGTTCTAGGGAACAATCTAAAGGAATGACCAGAGCCTGTATTATTTTAAGCACCTCTGGTATGTCTCTGACCAACAGCTCATAAGAAGGTATCATACCTGTTCTGGGATTTTTGTTTAGTAACCCATAGCTTTCGGGAACAGCATTATCCAGACTATAAAATATCTCCCTTCTAAGCCTCTTTTTTTTTTTAACTTGTATTTTTTAATTGACTCACGAAGTTGTAAGTTTCCATATGAATTTTTCATATACCCTTAGTTTTAGTTAACTCTCCCTCTCCACTCATCTTCCATATTCCCCTGTATCAATTTCTACTGAAAATTTTCACCACCTGTCACAAGCCTCTTAGGGCTTGGAGATCCCGGGAATAGGTGCAGGAGAAATCAGGACACTGGGGATGCAAAGGATTGTGTACCAATGCATGTTTATTATGAATTTAAGAAAGCTTATATAGAAAGCAGATCTGGAGTAACCAAGGATACATTACTTTACCAACCGAAACTCACACAACGTTTATAGTATCTTAGATAAGCCACCTCCTTAAGGTGTTCTGTTTATTATTACTCTTAGCAACTACTAAAGTTCTTTATTTCTATATATGAGCAAAACCTATAGTACTGAGAAGCTCCTGTGCCCAAACACTGAAACAGATTTATTTCTGTTTCCTAGACTACTATCATAAGGGAAGCATAGTCTGTCAACTCAGACCACATAAGCAAAGAACAGGGAAAGTCCCAGGGTGGAAGCATTCTTCCTCCAATTCTCGGTCTGTGAAGAGTATCTGGTGACTCTCTGCCAAGCTTCAGGTCATGAATTAATCGGGCCTTGACAACCACCCAAATACTCCCTCTCTGTTTTCATATCACCTGTGTTACTACCTCCCTTTCCTTAAGAGACCCCCCCACCCTCATGGCCTTTTTCTAGTTTCACTAATTGTAGAGGCATTCCAGATTAAACACACAAATCTAAAGACTTGACATTAGAATCCATGTGTGAGAGAAAAGCATGCCACATTTGTCTTCTGAGCCCAAG
This sequence comes from Nannospalax galili, assembly GCF_000622305.1. Lineage (NCBI taxonomy): Eukaryota > Metazoa > Chordata > Mammalia > Rodentia > Spalacidae > Nannospalax > Nannospalax galili. The sequence goes on from NW_008347042.1 coordinate 5,892,040, forward strand.
TCTTATTGCTATGCTCTAAAGTGGGGTCCTTCTCTTTGTTCTGTGAAAAGCCTACTTTTCCTTATAATTTCTTCTTCTCTTCAGGGGTTTCCAATTTCTCATCTAGTCATAGTTTACCTTCACCTGTGCCAGATACAAGATTCCCATATTACCCTCAGGTTTTCCTTTACACTCACTGTATAATTTCCCTATTGCCTATTACATTTTATTACAATTTTTTAATGTGAATTTGTACCTGTCTTGCCTCTCAACTAGTGGATTCTAGAGCTCAGAGACTTTCAGGAAGAGTGTTCACTTTCTGATGGATGCTTGTCTAGATGCTGAGGGTTTATAAGGAGAACCTTCCAAGCCCTCTTGTCCATGAAGTAGTCATTCCATTGCTGAAGAGGCAATACTCACAAATATGTATCATTACAGGAAGCAGCGTCTTCTGTGAAGAGTGAAAAACGATTATAATAATCAAATAATGGAGGCGTAATTTGAGAGAGAAGAGCCAAGAAAGGCCTTGTTCAGGGAACAGGGAGCCAGGAACATTATTTAAATGCCAAGAGAAAAGCATTTGAAATAAAATGTGAGAAAATTATGATTAAATTAAGTTGGACTGGAATTTTATCATCATCTTAGTGGCACTGTGTAGGTCACAGAGACAGAGTCAGCTAGACACACTGCTGCTCTACACTGCTGACCAATGTGTTTTATTTTTGAGGCATTTAAAAATATTTTATGTCCTCCCTCAGTCTCGTTCACACTTTCTGCTCCCCCATCCCATCTGTCCTCCAACAAGGGCCACTGGCACATTTCTCTTCTTGGCACCCCAGACCTCTTGACTGACATCTTGGCCCCAACCCCCCACTGCTTTCTGATTATTTGCATCCAGAACAACTCAATTTCAACCCTTGGTCCTCAGGAGCCCTCAGGGCCCCTTCCTGTCTCCACCTCCCTTTGCATCTCTGCGTGGTCCCAGCTACCAGCTTCTAGGGCCAGCATCTTTCCTGGGCCCTGATCTTAGGTCAGCCCAGTTCTCAAGTTCCAGAGGCCAACATCTTTCCTGGAGGGATCCAGACCTCAGGAGAAAGCCTAAGAGCATCTGATCCTCACCCAACTTGGACCTCTCCATTATAAAATCAAAAGAGAGAACCTGAAGCCTAGGCCAACCTTTTCAGGCCCAACAAGTAAACCAAAAAGGCACATAAAGTTTACAAAAAGAAGCAGACCTAAACTCAACAAAGGAAGGCTTGAGTCTCGCACAAGAATTAGAAACTACAAAAGAAATCCACATGTCAAAGTCACAGAGAAAAAATAACAGGAAAAACCAAAATAATATATCCCCAGCAAGTAACAACAGTCCTCTAGAGGAGTACAATGAGAACACCCTAGAGATAACACAGGACATGGAACTCAAAAGAACAATTATAAACATGATAAAAGAATTCAGTGAATTTAAAGAACAAATAAACAAATCAAAGAACTGAAAGAAGATAAGGATAAACTTCTGAATGAATTCAGAAAAAAGTTAGAAATACTGACAAATAGGCTGAAATGAAGAAGGAACTAAAACACTCACTAAGCCAATTAGAAATGACAGAAGAAAGCCCCAGCAATAGGATGAATGAAATAGAAAACAGAATATCAAGACTAGAACATAAAGTGGACGAATTACACCACTCAAGCAAAGATTATGAAAAATTTATGAAAACACAATAATGGAATATACAGGAATTATGTGACACCATAAAAAGACCAAACTTATGACTCATAGGCATACAGGAAGGAGAAGAATCTCAGGCTAATGATATAAAACAGATCTTCAACAGGATTGTGGAAGAAAATTTCTCAAAATTAAAGAAAGACATACCCTTACAAATATAAGAAGCAACACCAAATAGACACCAAATAGGCAGGACCAGAAAAGAAACTCTTCACAGCACATCATAGTAAAAACACTAAATGTTCAGAACAAAGAGAGAATACTTAAAGCTGCAAAAGAAAAACAAGTCACAAAAAAAGGAAAACCCATCAGAATTACAGTTGACTTTTCAGTGCAAACTATGAAAGCAAGAAGAGCCTAAACCAAAGTATCCCTGTTCTAAATGACTACAGATGCCAACCCAGATTACTTTACCAGCCAAAATGTCTATTATAGTCAAAGGGGAAAGAAAAATCTTCCATGACATAAATAGGCTGAAAGAATTCATGTCCACAAAACCAGCCCTTCAGAGAGTTCTTGAAGCAATACAAAGAGCTGACGAATGGGATGATAATACCCAAGGGGTTACAGGTAGAAATATGGAAATGCATAGCTACACCAACAATGTGAACAGAAATAAAAATGACAGGAATCAATACACACCTTTCATTAGTAACTTTAAATATCAATGGACTGAACTCCCCAGTCAAAAGACACAGACTAGTTGAATGGATTAAGAAACAAAACCCATCTTTCTTTTGTCTGCGAGAAACTCATCTCACTTTCAAGGACAGGCATTACCTTAAGGTGAAAGGATGGAAAAAAATTATACCAAGCTAATGGTACTAAGAAAACAGCAGGCATTGAAACTCTAATATCTGACAAAATAGACTTTAAAACTCATCAGAAGAGATAGAGAAACTTCATTCTGATCAAAGGAACAATTGACCAAGAAGATATAACAATCATAAACATATTTACCAAACTCTGGTGTACCTAAGTTCATAAAAGCAGTACTACAGGACTTTAAGACCCAGATTAATCCCAACTCATTAATAGCAGGTGACTTCAATACCCCACTGTCTCCATAAGATAGGTCAACAAAACAGAGAATTAAGAGAGAGATCTGAATTAAACAATACCATACATCAAATGGGCCTAATGAACTTCTACCGAATATTCCACTCAAGCACCAAGGAATACACTCTCTATTCAGTGCCTGATGGAACTTTCTCCAAAATCAACCATATACTGGGGCATCAAACAAACCCCAATAAATAAAAATGTTTGAAATAATTCCATGCATTTTTATCAGACGATAATACAATAAAGTTCAAAATCAACATTGGAAGAAACCCTAGTAACTACACAAACACATGGAGATTAAACAACACACTCCTGAATGATGAATGGGTCAAAGGAGAAATTAAGAAAGAAATAAAATTATTCCTGGAACTAAATGAAAAGGACAATACAACACAACAAAACCTCTGGGATACGCTGAAAGTGGTCCTTAGAGGGAAGTTTATAGCTCTAACTGCCTACATTAAAAAAACAGAAAGAACACAAATAAATGTCTTAGCTTTGCAACTTAAGAAACTTGAAAAACAACAACAAATGAAACCAAAACCCAGCAGACAAGAAGAAAAAACAAAAATTAGAGCAGAAATTAATGAGATAGAAACAAAGAAAAAAATACAAAGAATCAAGGAATCCAGGAGCTGGTTCTTTGGAAAGACAAACAAGATTGAGAGTCTACTAGACTGCTAGCCCAGTTAACCAAAAGAAAGAAAGAGCACCTCCAAATCAACAAAATCAAAGATGAACGGGGAAACATGACAAAAAGATTCAGAACATTTTAAGGAAATACTTTAAAACCAATATGCTACTAAATTTGAAAACCTGAAAAAAATGGATGGGTATCTAAAAGAAACGGAACCACCAAAACTAAACCAAGAAGAGATCAACAGCTTAAACAGACCTATAACAGATAAGGAAATTGAAACAGTAATACAAAACCTCCCGACTATAAAAAAAGCCAAGGACTAGATGGATTTACAGCAGAATTCTAATAGACATTTAAAGAAGATCTACATCCAATACTACTTAATTTATTCAAAAAGATAGAAATGGAGGGAGAACTTTCAAATTCCTTCTATGAAGCCAGCATCACTCTAATACAAAAACCAGGTAAAGATACATCCAAAAAAGAAAACTATAGACCCATATCCTTAGTGAACATAGATGCAAAACTTCTAAACAAAATACTTGCAAAACGCATATAGGCACACATCAAGAAGATCATCCACCATGATCAGGTTGCTTTATTCCAGAGATGCGGGGATGGGTCAATATACGTAAATCAATAAACATCATAAATCATATAAATGGACTGAAAGACAAGAACCACATGGTCATCTCAACAGATTCAGAGAAGTTGTTTGACAAAACTCAACATGTGTTTATGTCCAAATTCCTAGAGGGAAGTGGACTGGAGGAAACATACCTCAACATAATTAAAGCTATATACAACAAACTCACAGCAAACATCATTCTAAGTGGAGAACAACTGGAAGCATTCCCTTTAAAATCAAGAACCAGACAAGGCTGTCCACTATCTCCACTCCTTTTTAACATAGTGCCTGAAACTTCTGCAGGAGCAAAAAGACAAGACAAAGAAATTTAAGAAGTAATAATTGGAAAAGAAGAGATCAAATTATCTCTTTTTGAAGATGATATGATATTATATCTAAGAGACACTGGAAATTCCAACAGAGAACTCCTAGAAATTATTAACACATTCAGTAAGGTGGCAGGTTACAAAATTAACCTACAAAAGCCTATAGCCTTTCTATATACCAATGACAAGCAGTCAGAGAAAGAGCACAGGGAAACCCTCCCATTCACAATGTAGCAAGTTACAAAAACAATGCACAAGAATCAGTAGCCTTTCTATCTACAAATAAAAAACAATTGGAGAGGCGTTCATGGAAACCCTCCCACTCACAAGAAAGATGCCAGGAGATGGAAAGACATCCCTTGCTCATGGATTAGAAGGATTAATATTGTAGAAATTAACATCCTACCAAAAGCAATCTATAGATTCAATGCAATGCCAATCAAAATCCCCATGAAATTCTTCACAGCACTGGAAAAAAACATCCTAAGGTTCATGTGGAAGCACAAAAGGCCTCAGATAGCCAAGGCAACCCTGAGCACTAAGAGCAATGCCGGGGGGATTACTAAACCAGATTTTAAGCTGTATTACAGAGCTATAGTCATAAAAACAACATGGTACTGACATAAGAATAGACCTATAGATCCATGGAACAAAATTGAAGACCTAAATATGAGTACATGCAATTTCAGCCACCTGATACTTGACAAAGGAGCCAATAACATTCACTGGAGGAAAGACAGCATGTTCAGCAAATGGTGCTGGCAAAACTGGATCTCCACCTGTAGAAGAATGAAACTGAACTCCTATCTTTCACCTTGCACAAAATTCAGCTCCAAATGAATCAAAGACCTCAACGTGAAGCCTGAAACTCTGAAACTGTTAGAAGAAAACATTGCCAATAACCTACAAGATATAGGTCTAGGAAAGAATTTTCTAAACTGGACATCAATTGCTTAGGAAACAAGGTCAAGAATCAACAAACGGGACCTCATTAAACTAAAAAGTTTCTGTACATCAAAAGAAACAATCAAAAATGAAAAGAAAATCCACAGAGTTGTAGAAAATCCTCACCAGCAACACATCTGACAGTGGTTTAATAACCAGAATATATAACAAACTCAAAAAACAAAGAATCAAGAAAGGAAGTAACCCAATTAAAAGATGGGCTAAGGAGCTGAAAGAGTTCTCAAAAGAAGAAATAAAGATGGGTAAGAAGCATCTTAAAAGGTGTTCACAATCATGAGTAATTAGGGAAATGCAAATTAAAACCACTTTAAGATTTTATCTTACCCCAATCAGACTGGCTAAGATCAAGAGAACAAATGATGCCAAATGTTGGAGAGGATGTGGGGAAAGTGGAAGGCTCATCCACTGCTGGTGGGATTGTAAACTTGTCCAATCCCTATGGAAAGCAGTGTGGAGAACTCTTAAAAACTAAAAATGAACCTACCATTTGAGTCAGTTGTACCGCACCTTGGCATATACCCAAAGAACTCATCCTATTGCAAAGACACTTGTACATCCATGTTTGTTGCTGCTCTTTTCACAATAGCTTTTAGATGGAAGCAACCTAAGTTTTCCCCAGCTGAGTGATGGAAATAACCTAAGTACCCCTCTAATGATGAGCGGATAATGAAAATGTGGTTCATTTATGTGATGGAGTTTTACTCAGCAGTAAAGAAAGATGAAATCATGAAATTTGCAGGTAAATGGATGGAACCAGAAACTGTTATACTAAGTGACGTGACACAGACCCAGAAAAAAAATTGAGGTATGTCCTCCCTCAAATGTGGATCCTAGCACCAAATCCTGATAAGTGAGTATGTATCTAGACATAACTATAGGAACGAGGATAATGAAAAGGAACCAGGGAGGTAAAGGAAAGAAAGAATCTGAAAGAGAAAAAAAGTAGGAAACAGGCATTAATAAGGGAGATACAGATAAAAATGGGGTATTTCAAGAAGTGGGGAAGGAGGGTTATAAAAGGAACCTTGGGGACAAAGGGAAGAAGGAGCTCAAGAGAGGTAGAACCATAGGAGAAGGGTATTATTAAGGGAGAAATGGGAAAAATGGGGGCACTTTAAATGGGGAAACCATGGTTGAAGGGTTAGACAATGTGAGAGATAAAAATGCCTAGCTAGTTTTAAAAAAAGTCAGAGGGAACCATATTAATTTAACAACCTACTGACAAATTATACATAGAACTAGCTCAAGGAATATAATGTATGTCTATTCAAGGTTTATCTGAGAACGTTTGGTTTCGCCCAAGCTTTTTCTACATAGCACATGGTAATTAAAAATGCCATACTGGTAGAACTAACCTTCTTGGATGTTTAACAGTCATACTTTTATGCCTATACTTATTTGGTCAGAGGACATAAAGGACAGTTTTTACTCCTTGCCCTCCTAGGTCGACTAATTTCCAAGGGACTATAAGCATATCTTAAAATGTCCTGTCACTGTGGTGAGTCACCTGTCCTGTTTATCATGAGGCCATGGAGACCCCACCAAATGGACTTGAATCAGTGTCCGGTCTACAAAGAGGTGGGTCAACACAGAGGAAACACATCCGCCATGCTTCCAAGTGAAGGCAGCCATGTCAAGCAGGATCTTTGACTTACCTTCACATAGATGGAACTGGTAAAAGAAAGGAGCCAGGGCTCCTTCCCAAGCCCATGTGACCTCTGAGGAACAGATCCTCAGATGACCTTAAGAGTAAAAATAAATTGTTTTTTTCTGGGCCAACTGTATGGTCTTAAACACCCAAAAGGAAAGTATGACCAAAGATTAAAGGAATCAGTATAATCCTTTAAGCGTCCATGTGTATAGCTAAAGGCTACATAACAAGAAACAATGCCAGACAGGAGATACCTTCCTTTGAGTTGTTGGCCACGTGGGCCCAAGAGACTCCCAGACAGTAACCCAACATAGAACTGGGAAAATAAGCAGCAGACCCCAATCTTATCTAAAGGATTATTGGCAACTGCTGTTAGATGAGGATGAGCTCATCTTCCAAAAACAAGGGACTCTAGATAGGCTGACTAGATTCAGTGGATGGACAAGCACTGGGGAATGGCTTGGGCTGCTGACCATAAGAGGGATGACAGAGTATATGGGCTCCAGTGCCAGTGGCAGGGGTGGGGGAGGCTATGGGAGGATGCCATTTGGGATGTGGGTATATAGATGAATAAGATTGTTTGGGATGTTCTGTATGAAATACACACAAAAAATTCAACAAATTTTAAAAAATGAGTTATGGGGCTGGAGAGATGGCTCAGTGGTTAAGACCACTGGTTGTTCTTGCAGGAGACCCAGGTTCGAATCCCAGCACCCACATGGCATCTGACAACTGTCCTTAACTCCAGTTCCAGGGGATCTGATGGCCTCTTCTGTCCTCCACGGGCATTGCACGACACGGGTGCACTTAACTACATGCAGGCAATACACGCAATACAGAAAATAAAAATAATAAACAAAAAAATAAGTTGTATTTGAGGAAGAAGCATAAAAGTTTGCTTCATGTTGATTAGTAGAGGTGAAAAAACATTACCATTGAAATCTACCTGATGACTTTATATCCATGCTCAGGTGCCAAGGATCTCAGAAAGCAAACGACTGGAACTAGTAATAATCAGATATATAGAGATTAGAGACACATGTGCAAACATCTAAGCATTAGTAGCATCAAAAATGAGTTTTTCTGTATTAAACAGTATATTTTAAAATAAAATGGAGATCTTTTAAAATGTTAAAACCTCATTCAATTTTATGTCTTATAAGGTTTATACTGTTTAATATTATATAACTATTAATTCAACTGTGAACCTAAAAATTTTATAACCACTTTTGAAAGAGATGTATCTTTGGAAACTGTTATTGAGTAT
>NW_008347042.1:5900363-5902863 GCF_000622305.1 Nannospalax galili
CTTCTAATCATGTGGTTATTAAATAAATAATTAAATATTTATTTTATTTTTATTTTTTACATGTATGAATGTATTCCCTGCATGTGTAAGTGCATCCATCTTGTGCAATGCCCATAGAGGTCAGAAGAAGTTACTGAATCCTCTGGACTTGGAGCTATGGACAGTTGTCAGCTGCCATGTTGTTCTGGGAATCAAACCCCGGCCTTCTGCAAGAGCAGTCAGTGCTCTTAACTTGTCAGCCATCTCTCCAGCCCCATATTTTTTGAGGCATTTTTTTATAGTTAATTACCTCCAGCAAAACTGATGTCATTGAAGAAATGGAGGGAAGAGTGTAGAGAAATGTGTGTATTCTTGGGTATTCATTTGTCAGAATGTCCTTAATTATTCCTATTTTGGTAACAGCCCAGTTAGAAACCACCAATATGTCCCTTGGTGTGTGTTGTTATATTATAGTTTGCAGAAATCTTCTAGGACCAATAATACCTCACATACAAAACTATTGTATATGCCAACAGGAACTTATTTTACATTAATTATTTAACATTTACTTTATTGTTTTTAAAAAATATTTGAGAGATCCTTGTATATATCCATTTTTTTCTTCTGAATTTATCCTTATGCCCATCAAAAGCATGGCCCTCAAAACTGTAAAATAAAATAACAACACCCAAGAGCTGGGATAGGTAGAAGAAAAATAGGAGCTCATTGCCCAGGAAACTGGTGTTTCAATTAACTGAGATCAGAGTTGATAAACAGACATTTCTAGAAGTATTATAATCCTTTTTAAACATTGGGGTAGATTTCATGGGGTCAAGTTTTTAAAAAAATTATTGAATTTTTGTGTATTTCATACACATCTTAATCTTTATAGCTCCTTCCCCATTGGCACCCTCCTATATCCCATCCACTGGATTTAATGCATTCTGTCATTTATGTTAAGGCCTATCAAGTCAAGTTAGTGTCCCCTGCCATCCCTCAGTGCAAGTTTATCCACCAGGGCCTAGTCAGCCTATCTAGAATCACTCCCTTTAAGGAAATCAGTTCTTCCTCACCCTCAACTCATCAGTGGAGCTCCATCATGTAACAAGGCTCAGGGACCTTTGTGGGAGTAGGGGCAGAAACATGGAGTCAATTTATACAATTAATTCATATTACTTCAGAGTTTTCCTAGAAATACTATAAGGCAAAGAAAAATATAAACTGTGTTCTAATTATGTATATTTAGACATGGCCAAACCATACTTATTTTGATACAAGATTTACTGTATCAGAAAATTTAGGTAATTTAAAAGCTGACAAGGGGCTGGAGAGATGGCTCAGTGGTTAAGAACACTGAATGTTCTTGCAGAAGACCCGGATTTGAATCCCAGCACCCACATGGCATCTAACAACTGTCCATAACTCCAATTCCAGGGGATCTCACAGCCTCTGTGGGCATTGCACGACTCAGGTGCACTTACCTACATGCAGGCAATACATGCATACACATAAAAATAATAAAAATATTTAAAAAATGACTTAAATAAACAGATACTGGTATTTTGCTACGTAACATCGATGACTGTTTAGCCTGTTTGGCATATAATCTAAGTGTAAGATCTTTATCTTACATTTATGCTGATTGAATTCAACTAGGATTGATTCAGCCATACCAAGCTGAATTGTGTGAGATTCTTCTCAATTACATAAAATTAGTATATTTAAGTCACTGACATCTTGAATTTTGGCATACCACTCTATTCTCAAAAGTCATTAGAGTTAACGTCCTTATATAATTGTATCAGACCTCCATACCTCAGCTTTCCTCTTCCCATTGTGAAAACAACTAATATTTTTTTCTCTCAAAATTTCTGTCCTACTCATGCCATGTGTCACATCCATCCTTTCGGGACCATTATAAAATCATCAATATTGCTCTTCTCTTTTTTCTTACATTTCCTTTCCTAGTATGTATCTTCCATCATTTAGACATTCTCAAATTCTACTATTATAAATATAGTAATAACATCATAAAACTAAATGAAGCCTAAAGAAAATGAAACAAAAATTCATAGGAACAAAAATGTACATCTCTGTGAGCTTGACTTTACTTTCACCTAAACACAACTCAAGCCTTTCTTTACTAGTTAGGTTATCATTAAATTTTTATCAGTGTATACATTTCATAATTCCTTTTCTGTCTTTGAATAACTTCAATTCTACTTCTAAATTTACAAGGTAAACAAAGTAGTATTTTGTCTTGAAACAATGATTCCACCCAACTCTATAACTCTAACGGGCATTTTTAGCCATAATAGTACTTGACCTCCAAGAAGAATCTATACTGTTGAAAATTTCCTCCTAAATAATGTATCACCTTAGAGTCTTTCTCCTTGCTCTCTGGGTTTTTCTCTTACAATTTTTCTCTTTCCATTCTCTTTCATTGGACAAATAAATTATATATTTTCTCCAATTTTTTGAATACTTAACTCGAAAATATTTAACTGTGTCTTATCTGGAT
>NW_008347042.1:5905363-5937482 GCF_000622305.1 Nannospalax galili
AATCCTTTATATACCATAACAAACCTACACAGACCTTTATCACTTGCTTAGGCTCTCTCATTTTTTCTATTTTGGAAAATATCTCCATTCCCATCTCATTTTACCATCTTTTACATTCTCATTTTCTTTTCTTTTTTATTTTAATAATTATGAGACATAATACTATTAACAAATAAATTTTTCATCTGTTGTGAGAATGTTTTTCCTGGAGACACTAAGCAGTGCTTATTCCCTTTTAAGGTCCTAGTGTCAAGCCGATGTTTGCTGAGGTGTATGAATGACCTGAGAGTATGCACACTGGAAATCCTTTACCCAGTATGGGTCAAGCCTTCTCTTCCTAGCCTTCCCCAGACTGTATACTTTAGCCCTCCCCAAATCTGGTAGACCATGTGTGGTTAGGGCCAAATCACATACAGTTGGCTAGGAAGAGAGGCTGGATACTCTGGGGAGGGTCCAATGACTCTGTTTGCCCCTCCTTTAATGAACGAGCACAATTGACAACCAGCCCAATTGTGACAATGTTTAGTGATCAGGCTCAGCTGAAGTCATGATGATGGTAGTTATTTCATGCAGAAGAGACTGATGTACAGCATCATCTTATTAAAAAGACATGGAATTAAAAAGGATTTGGTTCTAAGATCCACATAGGAGGGAGAACATATGTCATTTTTTTCCCTGAGTTTGTGTTACTTCACTTAGTATAACAGTTTCTAGCTCCATCCATTTACCTGAAAATTTCATGATTTCATCTTTCTTTACTGCTGAGTAAACTCCATCATATAAATGAACCACATTTTCATTATCCACTCATCAGTTGAGGGACACTTAGGTTGCCTCCATCTCTTAGCTGTTGTGAAAAGAGCAGCAACCAACATGGATGTACAAATGTCTCTACAATAGGATGAGTCCTCTGGGTATATGCCAAGGAGTGGTATAATTGAGTCATATGGTATGTTCATTTTTAGTTTTTTCAGAGTTCTCCACACTGTTTTCTATAGGGGTTGCACAAGTTTGCAATCCCTACCAACATGGAATTAGTGTTCCCCTTTCTCCACATCCTTGCCAGCATTTGGTATCATTTATTCTCTTGATCCTAGCCAGTCTGATTGGGGTAATGTGATACCTTAGGGTGATTTTAATGTGCATTTCCCTAATTACCAACAATGCTGAACACTTTTTGAGGTGTTTCTTAGCCATCTTTGTATCTTCCTTTGAGAACTCTCTGTTTAGATAGTTAGCCCATGTTTTAATTAGGTCATTTGGTTTCTTGATTCTTTGTTCTTTTTAGTTCTTTGTATATTCTGGGTGTTAAACCCTTGTCAGATGTGTCAGTGGTGAAGATTTTTTCCCATTCTGTGGGTTTGTCTTCACTCTTTTTATTGCTTCTCTTCCTGTGTTGAAGCTTCTTAGTTTAATGAGGTCCCACGTGTTGGTTGCTGACCTTAATTCCCAAGCAACTTCTGTCCCATATAGAAAATGCTTTCCTACACCTATATCTTGTAAGTTACTGCCAATATTTTTTCTAATAGTTTCAGGGTTTCCAGTTTCACACTGAGGTCTCTGATTCATTTGGAGTTGACTTTTATGCAAGGTGAAAATAAGGATCTAAGATTTCATTCTTCATTCTTCATTCTTTCATTCTTCAATAAGATTTCATTCTTCTCCAGGTGGAGATCCAGTTTTGCCAGCACCATTTGTCAAAGATGCTGCCTTTCCTCCATTGTGTGTTCTTGACACCTTTGCCAAATATCAGGTGGCTGAAATTGCATGTACTTGGGTTTGGGTCTTCAATGATGTTCCATAGATCTATGTGTCTATTTTGTACAAATAGTGCTTGCAAAACTGGATCTCTACTTGTAGGAGAATGGTGCTGGCAAATCTGTTTTTTCTTTTCAAAATTTATTTTATAATTTAATTTTTGTGATTTGTAAATAATACAGTTTGATGGCATTTAGATCTCCTCCCCTATTGGCACCTCTCCCCACTCCCACTCTCTTTAACCCAGTTTAATATATATATATAAATATATATATATATATATGCCTATAAAATTTGATAGTGTCTCCAAATGTCCTTTACTGTGGCTCTAACCACTGGGCACACTAAGAGTCTCATCCCTATAACACATTGTTCCTCCCCATCTCAGTAGCCACCAGTTGTCAAAAGTTATTAGATTGGGTTGGCATTTCTTTTGATTGAGTTCCACTTTCTCATATCTATGATGAAATTTTGTCTGGTTTGAACTTGCATAGGATTTGTGCATGATGTCACCATTGCTGTGAGTTCATATGAGGAACTGACTAGCTGTCTGAAAGACATAGTTTCCTTGTGGCCATTCACACCCTCCTGGAGCCTTGGGAGGTAGAAGTTTGCAATAAGTATCCTATTCAGGGATAAGCACTCTGTGGCCTCTTGTTCTGTAAACAAAGAACAATGGGAATAAAGGTGAAGAATGAGTTCAAGAGATGGGTTATTAAGAGGGAAAAGGGGAATAGCGGAGTATTTTAATGGGGGAGAGATTATGGAGGGTTATTCAGGGGGAGTAAGAGGAGAGATAAATAATGCTTAGATGGTATGAAAAACTAGAGGCAAATGTATTAATTTTTAATGTTCTACTGAAAAATACACATACAATAAATATACAAGTATATGTGAACACCTGAAAGTTATATAACAAAAAGCACAGTGCCAGGCAGTTGAAACATCCCTTTGAATTGTTGTTCAGGGTAGTCCAAAGACTCCCAAAATAACACAAGCTGTTACCACAGCCCTTGATTGCCTCCTGGAACTGGAAGTTAAGACCCTATTGCTGAAGACAGGACACACTTCAGACATTGGACTTGGAACAATTGAACTGGAACTGATGTGGAAGCCTCCTCACTGAACACTAGCTCTCATAGTATCAGAGGATACTGTACAGGATGTGAAGAACAAAAATCAGTTAGCGATCATGCCCAGCTGTAAACCAAAAACACAACGATTGGCCTGAGAATTGTGCAATTGAGGCACTTTTATCTTGTGGGTAATCAAGAGCTATCTGGTTGGAATTAAGGCCTGCTCAATGGGAGGGAACTCAATAATGGTACCATAAACAGTCAAATACATATGGCTGGAGATGTTATAGATCCTATAGAAAAACTTACTTTCGCTACATCTTTAGGCCAACATAATTTATTTTTCTTTCAGTATATATTTTTATTGAGTTTTGTGCATTTCATCCATCTTAACCATATTTAGACCCCCTCCCTTATCTGCGCAATCTGTTAGCACCCCCAATGGATTTCATGTATTCTGTCATGTATACTAAGGTACATAGAATCAAGTTTGTGTCCTCAAATGTTCCTTGGTATGAGTTCATTCATGGAGCCTGCTTAGCCTATCTAGCATCACTCCCTTAAAAAAGATGAACTTTCCCTCATGAAGCAGTGATCACCTATCAATAGTCCCTCAGCTAAGGTTGGTGAGGCTTCTTGCCCATTTCCCAAGTTCTATGATGGGTTTTTGTCTGGGTTTTGTCTGGGTCTTTGTCTGGGTTTTTGTCTGTTTGCAATGGGTCTTATGCATGCTCTCCCCATTGCTGTAAGTTCATATGAGAAAGTTTCAAGGAACCTGGAAAACTCTGTTTCCTTTTGGTCATCTGCCACCCCTGACTTTAACAGTCTTTCTGCTCCTCTTTTGCAATGGTCCCTGAGTCCTTGGCGGGTGAGATTTAGTATAGGAATCCTATCCATAGACATACACTCTGTGCTTTATTCTTAATACCCACAGACATGTACTCATGTATTTTATTCTTATACATAGACATGTATTCATGTACTTTATTCTTAATATGCATTCTCATATTTATAGGTAAGTGTACCTTTCACCCCTCATCAAAGAAGCTTCTTTTTGCAACAGATGGAGACTATTACAGTGTTCCAAAACTGGTTAAACACAAATAAAATGTGTCTATGAAATGCGTAATCCTAAGTGACACATCTTCAATGTAACCTCTAAACATAGGATAAATGCCTCTCATCTCTCACCAGAGAAATTTCCTTATGCAGAAGATGATGATTAACACAGAATATATTCTGTCTTTAAATTATCAAACAGAGTTAGTAATGGAAAGTGGATTTAGTCAATGTCTAACCAAATTGGGGAAAGACTCCTAGTTTCTACTATTCCTGTAGTTGTGCTACCATTTCATAGGAAAGATGAAATAAATTCCAGAATTTCACAAAACACACAACACATATGTACTATGTGACACACACAATGAGACATACAGTTACAACTGTGTGAAATCTTCCTGTAAGGCCAGTTCCTTCTCTCATTGGCACTAGAGCCTTTCCCTTGCCCCTGCATCCCTTGATTCCTAGGGAGCTTTTAATTATGTGGAATCCATTATTTCAATGGTCTGAACACTGAAGGGAGGGCATTAGAACCCCTTCTATTCTACCAGTGCTTCTGCACATGGTCACAATTACATTTGCACAATAAAATATAAATTCAAGAAAATTTTGAGGTACACTATCTCTCAAGGGACAAGGTGACAAAGGCAAATCTCAAATTATGAACAGCCAGAATGTTTGAGCTGTTACTTCTAACTAATATAAGCTTGTCGAAGAAGGGGAGATCAAAAATTAATTTGGATGTGACAAGTCAGTTATATTTTTAGATATCTAGCTAGAGATGTTAAAATTACAGGTGGAAATTTAAGTGTAAGTTCAATGTTCAGATGTTCTGGAATATATCAATCTGGATTCCTTCAAACAAACATGACCTTCAAAGCCAGAAGATCAAGTAAGTGCTCCAAAATTGGTAGGAGTGTAATACCTGGGAATGTAGTATCAAGGAATCAAGAAGAGAAAGAATCGTTAACGAATGATGATAAGAGTGGCCAGAGATTTGATGAAAGCTCAGAGTGGACAGTGCTGGAAAACATGTAAGTCATTTTCCCATCTGCTAGAAGTAACTCCATCCTTCTCAGAACCGAGGTCCTGACTTTGCTGTCGTTTCTGTTTCTCAAGCTCAGCATGTATTCTGTTAGTAAATCTTGCCAGTTCTTACTAGATCCCCAAGTACAACACTACCAAAATATTCGGCGCTATTTCTCTGTTCACCTGTGTTACTGCGGTATCTAATTTATTGTGCCCCATTTTCCATTTTTATCCTTACCTTTCTTAAACTGTTCTAAAAGAGATGATCAAAGCAGTTGTGTTTAAATGTAATTCTGACAGTATTGCTCACGTAAGAAGACATGAATTCTCAATTTTCTTACACTAAAACCACAAATGCTTATAAATGCCTCCAGTGCTAGTTAGTCTGGCCCCTGTCACCTTCCAGATTGCAACTCTTACTGAACTCTGTACACTCAATTTATTCCAGTAACATTGACATCCTTATATTTTGGACAATGATGTAGCACTTGTGTCATGAAATGCCCATAGAGGTCAGAAGAGGGCATCAGATCCCTTGGAATTTTTAGCTGCCATGTGAATGCTGGGACTGAGCTCTGGTCCCCTTGCAAGAACAGCCACTGCTCTTAACCGTTGAGTCATCTCTTCAGCCCCAACGGTGTTGATTTTTTATTATGAGTGTGGGGGTCATTCCAGTTAAGTTGTAACTAAGAAATGGGCTAATGTAACTCTTGACTTGGTCTGTCTGGGCTGATGCTCAGGTTGCTCTACTCCTGGTATACTTGGGAGTATGTGGATGGCAGCAAGGCCAGGCAGTGTTCTATAGAACTGACCAAGATGGGCTGGTGCAAAGGTAGTTTGACACAAGCTAGTCCTGGGAAAGTGAGATGGAGAACAACAGGTAATGCTGGGGCCAGGAATCTCATAGCTCTGGAGGATGAGTGAACATGTGTGACATGAGTTAGGCTTGCCTACCTGAATGACAGACAGGTTATACTAAGGTTGGGGAACTCACAGGTCTGGTTGAACTCACAGATCTGGCAGGTACACAGGGGTGTATGACTTGTACTAAAGTTTAGGATTTTCCATCATTTGAGATTTTTCATATATGCATATGATGCAAATGATCAAATCCATCTCCCATTTCTTCCCATCCAATTCCTCCTGTCTCTCTCAGCATTTTTCCTTCCCAGTTTCATGTGTTCTTTTTGTTTTTTAAACCTAGTATGTCTACTTAGTGCCACCAGTGTGTACCTGGGTGTAGGACCTTCCACTGATTATGGGAAGGCTCTCAGAGACTGTATCCTTAAAGATAACTGACTTTTCCTATCCCAGAGCCTTCCATGGCCAATCGTTCCTCATCTGCTGGTGAGACGTCATGCCATCTTACCACTTCATGGTGTGATTGTGTCTGGGTTAATCTTGCTCAGGTCCTGTGCATGCTGTATGTACAACTCTTCTGTTTGGTTCAGAAAACAGTTTCACTGTAGTCACTGACTTCTGTTTCTCTACCTCTGACTCTTAACAACCCTCAAGCTTCCTCTTCCATAGTGATCCCTGAGCTTCTGGAGCATGGGTGTGATATAGATGTCCCAATTAGGGCTAAGCATTCCACAGTCTCTGATTCTTTGCAGGTTGACCAGTCATAAATCTCTGTAGTAATCGCCATCTACTGCATAAAGAAGATTCTGATGAGGGTTGAAAAATGCAGTAATTTATGAGCATAATAATAAAGCATGAGAAGTCAACTTAATATTATATTATGTCCATTTAGCAGTAGGTTATCCCTTAGGGTTTATGAACTCTCTAGCTACATATGTTTGGCCCTGCTAACAATGTCAATTATGGGTTCCATTTTATGGATCAAGCTTTAAATCCAAACAAAGTATTTGCCTACCCCTGTACCATTTATGCCACTATAGCACCAGTGAGCATGTAATGCCATGCTGGTTACTGTAGCTCACAGGATTCACAGCTAGGTAAAATTTATGATTATTTTACTCCTCCAGTAACTTGCATAACACCTTCCAATGCTATGAAACCTAGTCAGTATGCACAGGGATACAACTTCCAGATGAGAACCAGCTGGATTTATCTACTTTCTATGGTTCAAGTATGTAATTTCTTTCAATAGCATCTTGCTATCACATTTTGGAGGATACCCCAAAGAAATGGTAATAGCCTGTAATGTTTGAGGTCTATGAGAACTCACTGGAAAACAACTTTAACCTAGATAGCCCATTTCTTGCACTGGGGTACTTATTTGATAGCCCATGGTATCTATAAGTGGTGTGTCCCCACATTGTAGAGTAACTCTCTGCAAACAATTTTATATATACACATACTACTGTATAAAGTTCCTATAATGAAAAAAATTAAACACCAACGAAAAAAATTGGTAAAGGTACAAGACTAAAAGATCATTCATGGTCATAAATTAGAAGATTTAATATAAATTGCGAAAATGACAAAAAAATTTGTAAACTCAATATAATTCCCATCAAAAGTCCAAGCAAACTTAAAAAATATTTTATTATTATTTTTTAATAATTTATTTTTTATATGTACAAGTATATTGCCTGTTTGTGTATTAAATGCAGCTATGTCGTGCAGTGCCCATGGAGGTCAGAAGAAGGCTTCAGATTCCCTGGAACTGGAACTATAGGTGGCTGTTAGCCATCACATGGGTGCTGGGAATCAAAACTGGGTCTTCTGCAAGAGTAGTCAATGCTCTTAACCTCTGAGCCATCTCTCTAGCCCCATTATTTATTATTATTTTTATTTGTATGAGTGTATTGCCTCCATGTATGTAAGTACACCCATGTTGTACAATGCCTGCAGAGGTCAGAAGAGTGCATTGGAGCCCCTGGAACTGGAGTTAGGGATGGTTGTTAGCCACCATGTGGGTTCTGGGAAATAAACCTGGGTCCTCTGCAAGAGTAGCCAGTGCTCTTAACTGGTGAACCATCTCTCCAGTCCCCCAAAGCACACTTTTTAAAGAAGCTACTAGTAAAACAAACCTTAAAATTCATATGGAAGCAAAACATACTGTAAATAGTTAAAAAGCATTCCTGAGCAAAAAAGCAGTGCTTAAGATATCAGCATACATGTTTTCAAGATATACTAGAGAGCCACAGTCACAAAAACACAGTACTGGCACAAAAACACATATGTAAATCAACAAAATAAGATAGACAACCCAGAAATAAACCCACACAATTAAGGACAGCCATTTTATTTTTGACAATGACTTCAGAAACAAACAAACAACAAATGTTGCTGGCAAACAGCATCAATATTTCCACATGCAAAAGAACAAAGCTAGGCACATCTCTCTCCCTATGCACAATAATGAATTCAGAATCAATAAAAAATATTGCTGCATGAATCTAAAATCTTTAAATTGCTAGGGGAAAACAGAAAACATCCTTGAGGATGTAGGTGTAGCAAGAGGTTTCTGTACAGGACTCAAATAGTGCAGGAAATAATCCCTAGGATTAGCTAATAAATAGGATTACATGAAATTAAAAGCTTCCACACAGCAAACAAAATTATTCCCAGAGTGAAGAAACAGACCATGAAATAGGAAAAATTCACTGCCTGTTATAACACAGATGGGGCTAATATCTAGGTCATATAAGGTACTATAAAAATTAACATCAAAAGGGCTGGAGAGATGGCTAAGTGGTTAAGAACATTGACTGTTCTTGCAGAAGACCCAGGTTCGAATCCCCACAACCACATGGCAGCTAACAACTTTCAATGGCTCCAGTTCCAGGGGATCCTACAGCCTCTTTGGAACTCTGTGGGCATTGCACGACATGGGTCCACTTACTTACATGCAGGCAATACATGCATACATATAAAATAAAAATAATAAATACAATTTTAAAAAGTAACATCAAAAATTCAAATCTTTCCATCAGTAAATAAGTTAATGAACTAAACAGTAAATTCTCAAAAGGTGAAATACTAATGGCCTATATGCATATGAAAAAATGTACAACATACTCAACAATCAGGAATATTCAAATTAAAATAGCCATCAGACATCATCTTACCCCAGTCAGAATGTCTGTCTTTAGAAAACAGCAACAGCTGGATGTGACATAACCTTTAACCTCAGCATTAGGGAGACCCTGTCTCAAAAATAACTAAGTAACCAACCAACAAATAAACAAGTGCTACTCCCAGATAGTAACTCAGCATAAAACTGGGAAAATGAACAGCAGACTCCAATCTTATCTATCTAAAGGAATATTGACAACTGATTGCTGCTAGATGAGGATCAGCTGATCTTCCTAAAACAGAACTCTAGATAGGCTGACTAGATTCACCGGATGGACAAGTACTGTGGAATGGCTCAGGGTGCTGACACCACAGCAGACAGTTGCAGGGAAGATAGACTAAAAGGGCTCTAGTGGGGGATGGGAGGCTATGGGAGGGTGCCATCTGGGAAGTGGGTATATAGATGAATAAGATTGGTATGTTCTGTGTGATATACACACACAAAAATTCAACAAATTTAAAAAATGAGTTATATTTGAGGAGGAAGCATAAAAATTTACATCATGTTAATTAGTAGAGGTGATAAACATTACCACTGAAATCTACCTGATGACTTTATATCCATGCACAGGTGCCAAGGATCCAAGTGCAACCGATCATGACTAGTAATAATCAGATACATACAGATTAGAAACCCATGCGCCAAAATCTAAGTGTTATTAGCGAAAACAATGAGGCTTTCTGTAAGAAACAGTATATTTTAAAATGAAATGGAGATCTTTTTTAAAGGTTAAAAACTCACTCAATTTTATATCTTACAGGGTTTATACTGAGTTCAATATTGTATAACTGTATTAATTCAACTGTGAACCTAAATATTCTATAGCCACTTTTGAAAGAGATGTGTCATTGTTCTGGAAATTGTTGTTGAGTATGTAAAACCTGTAATGTAATGCTTCTTCTAAAAAATTTTTAAAAATTGACTGAAAAAGAAAAAAGAAAAAACAAAACCAAAAAAACAAGCGCTGATTAGATTGCAGGGAAAGGGAACACTTATGTAAGGATGGTGTCCAAGTGGGAATGAGGATTAGGCCAGTCACTATGAAAATGAATGTAAAGTTACCACTGAAATTGAAAACTAGAACTACCATAAATTCCACATACAGCACTGCTGGATATATGTATAAAGAAGTGTAAGACTTCATACCGAAACACCTGTGCATCCAAGCTTATTGCAGCATTATTCACAATGGGAAAGATATGGAGACTGTATATATGTGTAATGGATAAAAAAATGAATGGATTTCAAAAAGTGGTGTGCATGCACAGTGGTTTTTTTAAGCTACAAAATGAGTATAGTTTTGTTGTTTGCAGGAAGAGGAATGCCACTGGTTAGCATAATGATAAGTGAAATGGACCAGATTCAAAACACAAATACTGTGTGTTTTCTCTGTTTTGAATCCAATATTTTATATAGAAACATAAAATCTTTTATGTATATGGCAAATGAAGCTAGAAGAATGTATTAGGGAACAAATGGGACTAGGAGGAGGGAAGCAAAGGATGAGGTGGGGAGAACATGCTCATTTTCAATGTCATATGGAATTATCTTTATGAACCCATCCACATATGAAATGAATATATATAATAAAATTATATGTGTGTATAAATAAAGACCTCCCCCAATTTTAAACTAAAATGAAGGCTTTCATAGGGATAGCATTGAGCTACTGACTCTCTATACATGAATATCGGTCAATATTCTTTATTTTCTCATTTGAAATGTGAGATTAATATTTACAACAAATAAAGTTTTCTTTTCAGTTTTACTGGTGCCAAAATTGAATGACTTCATGTAATTCTATAACTCAGTTTATATATCCTTAACACTTTTTTTTTGTCTTTTTGAGACAGGGTCTTCCTGTAGCCCCAGCTGTCCTAGAACTCACTATGTAGACCAGGCTGGCCTCAGGCTCACAAGTGCTGGCATTAAAGGCGTGAGCCACCATGCCCAGCTAATACTCTTAACACTTTTTACTTGAATTGTAGTTTTCAATTGTTTTGAGCGAGCTCTTGAAACTTTGGCGAGAGTATATTGTATTAAAACTGGAAAGCAAGCTAATTCTTTGGGGGTTGCTTGGTAACTAATAGGAGGATGTCAAATTGAAGGATAGGTATGACTGGAGTGCCTCTGGATAAATAAAGAGTTGTCAATTTTAGGCTTAAAGAAGTAAGACTGGGACCAATTTGAGTTTAAATTGAAGTAAAAGCAATTGAACAGTCTTTCATATCATTTTAGGCAAAAGTTTTCATGTTTGTCTTTCAAGTTTTACCTTCTCCAACACTTTGACTAATGCAGAGCTGAAATCAAATTCTAAAGTCATCATTGTGTGTCTGTTGAAATTAGATGGAATGAGAATTGGAGAAGCATTACTACTAATAATAATTACTAATTATTTATTAACCATTTACCTATCAATAAAATCATATTCATATACTAGACAAATATGTTTACCAACTGTTCTTACTTTTTTGTTTGTTTATTTGTTTTGAGACAGGATTTCATTGTATAGCCCCAGTTGACCTGGAACTCACTATGTAGACTAGCCTAGGCTAAACTTGACATTATAGTGATCAGCATCCCTTTGCCTCCTGGCTGCTGAGATTAAAGGCATGTGCCCCCAGGCCTGATTCCTCAGTTATTACTACTTTAATAAAAAATCTTCATAAATATATTTTGGGGTATAGGTATAAAAACAGTTTTAGTCATTTTGATAATAACCCTTTTTTACCAGAGTATCAACATAGCTTCAAGATTTTTACCTATTTCTGTTTTCATTTCAGCAGGAAAGAAACCAAGAAAATCCAAGAATCAAAGGTAAGAAATGAACATTTAAAATTAATTGTTATGAAGTTTATCATAAAAGAAAATGATATGATGCTGTCTTGAAATTCAAGTTCAAAATAATTATTCATAGTATTCAGTGTGATTTCCAAAGTCACTTTGAGCCCTCTGGAGGCTCTCTGGCACCAAGAGAACTTTCAGTTGAGGTAGCTCTTTCTCATCGGATACTCTTGATAATCACAACACAGTTTTACATTTATTCCTTATAGAGTCCAGAGGACATTCCTTCCCTAGCCATTTTCCCTGGGGTTCAGCTTTTTGTCACAACTATGAATTGGCAAGTGGCCCTTTTCAAAATATGTCTTTATAGAGAACTCAATATTTGGTCATTAAGATCTTTATTTTCATATGAAATATTGAAAATATTTATGTTTATTGATGAAAGCAACATGAAATATGTCTAGCAAGACTAAGAACAATTCTTATCTCTACAGATACAGTCATAGTTTTGAAGTTTATTTATTGATATAAATCACTCTTGGTGAATGTACTTTTTCAACCAAGGATTCTTGTTGGTCACAATGAGGAGAATATGGTATTTTCTTGGGTTAATTCTTTGGGTTTATCCAAGTACATGTTAGTCTTTAGTCCACAGTTTGGGCTTCCCTGTTTACCCTTTCTAAAGATATTCAGCCCAATTGTGGCTAAGCAGTAAAATACAATCATGCTGCTTTTTTTTTTCTTCACCTCTTGAATGGGAAGATATGTTTTTTTTTTTTTTTTTATTGAGAGAGCTATAAAAAACTGAAAACTAATAACTATGTAAAAAATGTTGCTCCCAAAGTGTTCAAAGTGCAGTAGCCCTTCTGAGCATCCCTAGACTATGTTGTTTTTGTTTTTACAGCAAATCAAAATGCATTTCTATCTAGAATTCTTTAAACAACTGGCTATTTGTACAATATTTTTCTGTATGAGTTTATATTGTTGATATGTATGGGGTTGTTTTGCCATATATTTTGATTAAATGGATTATATGACTACCAGTCCAGGGATTTCAAAACTGTGTTCATTTTCAGAAATATGAAGTATAGATTATTTTATATGTAAAATTATTACACATATTAGCCTCAAAATACTAATATTAGGTTGAAGTAGCACACTTTTGTGCTGCAAAGGAGAATTTCTTTTCCAAGATGTGCTGTCTGATGTGTGTTCAAATGACATAAGAATTTCTTGCACAATGATTGTGCATCTTCCTGACCATGAAGGGCCAAAGAATTTCAGGTTAATCTTAAATCATACTTGTAACTCCATTATAGCAGAAATAAGTTTAGTGTAGCACTCTTCTTGATGTTTTATTAACCTGGAATGCATAAATCATGACATCTGAAGTAGCAGAAATTACATTTTCCAACTACTGTCTAGGAACATGTTTTATTTTACAATATAATAATTTTTTTGAGATGATGTTTGTCAGCCCTTTCCTTTTTAGCTGACTTATGATTCAGAAATCACACATCCAGGAAGGTTTTATAAGTATTGACCTGTATGTAAATCAGAGATGGATTGTTACATCAGAACTTGTTTATTTCCACGTAGAAGACATTTACTTTTTTCTGGGGTATGAGAATCATCTTGAAATGGTATTTTAATAGGATGATGATTTATAATGTCAACATTAGATTTTTAAAAAGCAAACAATACAGTGTGAAGCAATGAAGATAACAGATTATTAACTGGTGATAAAATTTCAAAAATTAAATATTTCATATGCTTTAGAAACTGTTAAAATGGGAGTCATGTCCTTTGTAATTTTATAATGTATTCTTGCCTATTATTTCTATGGACCTCCTGACTAATTAATAATCTTATTTATCCAAACAAGTTTATTACATAGATATAAAGAGGAAGGATTTACTCTAAATTTCTGCCTGTTTTTACTTATGACAACATACACAACTTAATGATTCCAATTAAATGTTTCCAGTGATCTGGAGGTAATGAATCACAGAGCACTCCAATTAAATTTGATCTCTCTTTTCTTCATGAACATAGAAATAAATTTTAAATGCTTGCAGACTTTTAACTATATAATTGGTGAATATTTGTTATATATCCTCTAACTTTGAAATGCTCTGAAAATTGATATTTTCACATATTCTAAAATTATCTATTTTATACTTTAACTGCGAAAATTTATTTCATTGAATTTTCAATAATTTTGGTGTACAAATTAACTATCATTAAAGAAGTTAGTGGAAAATCTGTAATTAGTGTCCAACTTTGAAGGTTTACATTTGTTTAAAGTTGCATTGACTATTTTAGTAAAATTTAAGATATTTCTATAATTCTGAAAAGATCAATTTTATAGTCAGGCTGTATCTAACACTTCTTCAGAAATATTATGGATAGACTATGTGATCACATCATATTTTGTGTTGAAAATCAATTAAGAATTGATAAATATTATCAGGAAATAATTCCATCTGAAGACTATTTCTAAGATAAGGAGTGCAACGCATTAGTTGAAAATCTGTCAGTATTTCTCAGAGAATTACTGTGATTTGTCATGGATTTACTCATTGAAACTTAAAATACTG
The DNA here is from genome assembly GCF_000622305.1 of Nannospalax galili. Lineage (NCBI taxonomy): Eukaryota > Metazoa > Chordata > Mammalia > Rodentia > Spalacidae > Nannospalax > Nannospalax galili. The sequence goes on from NW_008347042.1 coordinate 5,919,718, forward strand.
TCCCCAGTGCTTACACTAATGAAGTATCTCTGTAAGATTTAAATAATTCTTGAGTTATAAATTAGCTTAACATTTCCATCAACTTGATGAGGCTTTGAATTATCCAAATCATTTATAATGTCTGTTGGACTATCTTTGGAGGGTGTGCATGTGCTGTGGTGCTGTTGTCACTTTGAGTGTCAGCTTTACTCTTGCTCTGTAAATAAATGACTAATTGGCTTTCATCACAGACTCCCTTTCATCTCTTTGATTATTATACTTTGGTTTTATTGAGAAGTTATGAAAATATTTTCCTTTTGTAGCCAGCTTTATTGATTTGTATGTTCTACAGTGAAGAGACATTGGGTGCTAAAGTTGCATCTTAATGGTCGCTCAAGTGTAAATACTTAATAAATGCCTAGTAGATGGCAGGCAGCACTTTGAATTATTTGCACATATTTTTCATTTTAAATCTCAATCACACATTATTAGATAAGGTTTAGCATTCAGAAATGATAACAATGATAAACTGTATCAAAAGTAAATAATTTGTATCAAAATCATAATATTTACTTTTAATAAATTACTTTTTATTTAAAGAATTACTAGTTGCACATGGAGAAATTTGGCATATTATCATTAGGTATGTTTTTTCTACATTCAAATTTTCTAGGTATGAACTTTATTATTTTATGTTATTTTTATTTAATGGCATGGTAACAAATATTTTTCCACCTGCCAATTCATATAAATATTGCTCAGTACCTGACAACCTATTGGAAAAAATAATAAAATGTAGTGTAATCCTGTTATAGGGACATACTTGGGTCTTATTCCAATTCACAAACTTAAGTATTGCTGTTTCTGAAAAATAATTAAATTTTTGTACATATAATTCTTCTTTCATGGTAAATATTATATTCTATGGTATCAAGATATTGTGCATATCTGAAATTTCAGGGCTTATAATTCAACAAGTATTAGAAAATTTTAGTATTACAAACATTTGTTCTTCAGAACTCTGTAATTCTCTACAGGTTCTGTATTGGTTACCTTCTTGTTGCTGCAATAAAACATCCAATCTAAACAAGTTAAGGAAGGAAGGAGGTTTCTTGGCTTAGAGGTGAAAGGTCAATCCATCATGAGGAGGAAAACAAAGTGGCAGAAGTGAGGCAGGTGGTCATATGACATCCACAGTCAGGGAGCAGACAGAGAAATGTTGGTGCTCAAACTGTTTCTCCTTTTTAGTCTAGGCCTCCAACCCATGGAGTGCTATCAATCAAGTTTAGGGTGGGTCTTCCTACTCTAAATTAACCTAGTAATCCATCACAGACATGTCCAGAGGCTTGTAGCCTCGGTGATCCTGAATCCTATCAAGTTGACATTCAAGATAAACCATTTAAGATCCAAACACATTGACACACATGAAAAAGAAGGAAAGGGAATCTCACTTCTTCCCCTATGAAACAAGCATTCAGTGTTTATACATATGTGTTTGTGTGTGTGTGTGTGTGTGTATGTGTGTATGACAATAAAAGAAAATGTTAATTTATACTCAATAAAAATAATATATGTACTTAGGACAATAAATGGCCTTTGAGAGTAATCTCATACACTTTGCACATGCGTATTCACGTGAACACTAGATACAATTTACTTTAATAGTGCCACATGTCCAGTTTCTCTTTTGTTTCCTTTACTGCAAAGTTACAGGAAAGAACATTGAAACTCATTTGATGTGTGCAAAAATACATATGTCTAGGAACATGTTTCATATGTGTATATCAGTCCAACCAGAGCTATGATGCTATGAAGTTTGAATGATAGATTCCAAATTCAGGTTTGCTGAATATTCAGGATTGCTTTCAGTAGAGTAATCATACAAAATATAAAAAGTTAACTCTTTTAAGCCCAGTTACCTGTGGAATATAGTGACTGGAAAAGAATGAAAGTTTTAATTCTTATTGCTAAAAAGTATTGGTTGCATTACATGAAGTAATGAAAATGTCATGCCAAATGTAAGGATGGTAATTTGTATATATTTGCCCTATATGAGACTCTAATTATTGCATGCCTTTAATACATTAATACAATATAGTAAATGACACAGTGTATTTAAAATGCACATTGCTCCCATTACATGAAAGGCAGAATAACTGGGTATTCCATGAGTTGTAATGCCACACATTATTGTGGGTGTTAGATTCGTTTCATTCTCAAAAGCTGTGGCTTACACTGGGAACTAGTTTGAAGTATTTATAAAAACTTTGGTTTTGTATACAATTAAATAATTGGGAAACCTAAGTACCTATCAGACAAGAACACATCCTCCTAGACAACATCAAGCAAAGGACTGAGTTTCTTCTGTAAGAAAGTAGTAATTCTTCATAAACTCCAGACATACATACTTATGGGAGACTTTGGATAAGTCACCTGATTGGCTTATATACTTTTGAATGCCATACCAAGTATATTGCATTGGAATAGTTATATTTATAGAATTGTTTATTTTTAGTAGTTCTGTTTATAGTTTTCCCAAATATCCACACTGATCTGCTTATGCAAATGAGGGCTGAAAATGTGCTCAAATCCTTATTTTTCATTTTTATGTTAATGAGGAATGTAACCATTTTCTTTCCAGATTTGCTGACATTTAAATGTGACCATAGGATATAGTTCTTTGCTCTTAATCAGGCAGCAAAATGAGCCTTTCTGGAAGTTATTCATCTTCACACTTGAGACAAGAACTTCTGACTACAAAGGCCGCAAAGCGGTTTTCCCAGGAACATAGCACCTGTGTGACTCCCCATCAGCAAATGCTGCCGAACCCTATTTACAAGCCCAGTTAGTCAATTTGGACACTTCTTGAAGATTCAGCTTTTCTTGAAGTTTACATTAATGCAACTCTATAAAAAGAAAAATAACTGGATTAACCCATTTACAATAAATAACCTAAATGATACGCATGAGCCTTTAATCAAATGCCTTTCAAGTAACATAGATTTCAGTGTAATGCTTTTCATCATTCTCTCTACAAATTAAAGTAATATTATCTCTGTCTTTTAAAACTTTGTCAAATAGGGACTGAGAAGATAAGTTCAGTGGCAAAGTGCTTGCTAAATGGCCAGCTCCAGGTTTAGTGAGAGATCTTGTTACAAAAAAAAGTGAGGTAGAGAAGAGAAGAATACATCTGTACATAATTTCTTGGCCCCATGTGGACTCATGTCACAGTGTACTACTGTACGTCCTCATGTGCACAAACTTACACCACAGGACACACACACACTTAAAAAATTCATCAGTTCTAATTTTAATTGATCTTGATTAGTATTATAGGAAGACAAATAATCTCTATTTGATTGATTTATCATTTTCAAGACATTTCAAAAGCAACTGATCAGGTTTATTATTTTACCAAGAAGGATTCAGTTTACCTTATGTCAAGCACATCACCTTTTCACCTTCATTTTGCATACATTCTCTAGTTTTCAGAAAGTCGCCAATGACTCATGTCCTTAGTACGATATTTGCATCAGTTTTCAGCATTTATTTTGCCAATCAGTTGCCCACAGGTGATATGCTATTTTTAACATTTTATTAATTTTTATTTTATTTTTTAATGTGTGTGAGTGTATTGCCTGCTTGTATCTAAGTGCACCCATGTCATGTAATGCTTGTGGAGGTCAGAAGAGGGTGTCAGATGCCCTGGAAGTGGAGTTATAAATGGTTGTTAGCTATCATATGGGTGCTGGGAATCAAACCCGGGTCCTCTGCAAGAGCAGTCAGTGCTCTTAACTGCTGAATCATCTTTCAAGCCCCAATAGTTTAATGTCTTATATGAAATAAATTATGGATATTTAAATCATCCTTTTCATGAAGGAAGAATTTTTAAACTGTACACTAATATATCAATATTGATCTTTTAATTTCCACATAAAACTTTTATTATTATTATTATTTATTACAACTTACAACAGTTATATTTCTTCCAGCAGAAATTTTGTTTTAAAAAATATATATTGTGTTTTGGTATAGACACATCACATATCTAACGTTTCAATTAAAAAACTAAAATGAGTTTGATTTATTTAGCTTGAATTTTCTTGCATTGAAATGATCTTCTTTTTAATTTTTTTACTGAGATTTTGTAGTTTTATACTATGGTTCTTAATCATTTTTAGGCCCCCCCATCCATGCCTCTGCATCCCCTCACTGTACCTCATGTATTCCATGTTAAGTCCCATCCTGTCAAGCATTTGAACCCATATATCCTTCAGTATAAATCCATCCCTCAGAGCCTAGTCAACTCATCTAGAAACCTTATGTAAGGCATACTCTCCCTCATCCAGCATCAGTCAGTCTCCAATAGTTTTCAGTCTAGGACCAGCCTGCCACCTACTTCTCTCTTCATCTCTGGGCTCTTGTTTAATTGCGTTGGCATGGATCCTGTTCTTGATGCCACCATTGCCACAAGTTCACATGTGCAGACTTCCAGTGGCTTGAAAGCCTCTTGAAATGGTCTGAAACTGAGACTGATTGAAACTTGCCTTTGCTTTTTATAGGAGTCTTTGTTACATCATCCAATGAAGCGATTTTAGGATGATTTTAGGATCCATTTTGCCTTGACATGCCAGGCACATTTATCACGACATTTTACATTATTAAAAGAAAGATGTTTTCTTGGGTTTTTGAAATATTTATCTATTTTTTTTTTGTCTTTTTGAGACAGGGTCTCCCTGTGGTCCCAGCTGATCTCATTATGTAGAACAGGCTGGCCTTGAACTCACAGAGATCCTTCTGCCTCTGCCTCCCGAGTGCAGGGACTAAAGGTGTGTGCCACCACTCCCGGCAAATATTTATCTATTCTTTTCTTTCCAAAAGACTTAGCAAACAATATTATCAATTTCAGCATTTTGTAAGTTATATAGATTTCTTTGGAAATAAAGGGAATTACTTACTATAGGAAAAGGTTTTAGTTTCTAAGTGATACTGCCTTTATTTTTTTCTCTGATGTGAATTAAACATTTTTTTTTGCTATGGTAGATTTTGTAATTTGTACCAAATAGTAATTTCCCTTTTAAATAAGATACACTTCTCAGTTTTAGTGCATTATGTGGATTTTAATGTCCCACATAGTGTATAAATGGTAACAAAATGTGTGGACTTCTACTAAAATTGGTAATTTTTCTTAAATTATTGGTGCGTGGAATTCTTACGTACAAGAAAATGTGTGGAAATGCCAATTGCATATGTGCTGTGCCACTGGGAGATTTCTCACACTCCTATAGAGTTGCTTATCTATGTCTCAGGGGACATTTCTAGTGCTTAATCTACCAAGGGACCCTTCCCCATCATCCACTTCCCAAGAAATAGTTATTATTTATAGCATTACAATAACTGGAATCACACTATGAGAAATGCTAATTTCTGCAACACTCTTCAATTACTTATCCTTTAATTAAGCTCTGTTTATTATCTTTTCTCAAAGGTAATGTAAATAAGCCAAAGCATAATGCCTAAGTATTAAAGGAGATAAAGTATATGACCTTTTAGAGTAAAATGAAATGCTCTTAGTTCATATAAGCTGTTATTGTCAACTATTTTGAAATGTTTATACACATTTTTAATCCATCTGTGTTGGATGTTGGCCTTGATTGCCAGCTTGCCTGGACTTAGAATCATGTAGGAAATACACCTTGGGTACCTCTGTGAGCGTGCAGAGTGGGTTTACTGAGAGGAGAAGCATGACCCTGGATATGAGTAGCATCTTCCAGCAGGCAGCACAGATACAGCAAGATCTAAGGAAGAAGCCATGTACATGGGTCTATCTTTGCTTCTTTCTGAGCAAGCGCGTCTCTCACTGCAGTCCTCCACTGACATTAGATGCCAGATTCTTTAGCCTACCCTTATGAACTCAGTGTTAGTGAGGCTTTATGAAGCTTGGAGACGTTTAGCACTGGATTGAGACTGATGGCGTGCTCAGCTTCTTGGTCCTAAGCAGTTACTATTTTTTCAGCTTCTGTAGCACAGACATGACTGCTTTGTGCTACCTAGCTCTCTTATGTAAGCCAGTCTAATACATTCCTTTTTATAATGTGTGAGTATACATACTTTGTTTTCTTCCACTAGAGAATCCTGATTAATAGACCATGATAGAAATGTACTTATGATAAAAAGCCACAATTTCATAAAAACACTAATATAGCTGGGTGTGGTGGTGCACGCCTTTAATCCCAGCACTTGGGAGGCAGAGGCAGGTGGATCCTTGTGAGTTCAAGACCAGCCTGGTCTACATAGTGAGTTCAGGTCAGCTGGGACTACAGGGAGACCCTGTCTCAAAAACACAAGAAAAAAACCCCCACTAATGTTAAAGATCAAATAATACTGTTTTATGCTGCATCATTTGAAGTTGCAACTCATGTAATTTTCAAACTTGTGAGATTTAATTCACCCATAATCAGTATGCTTGTGTATCATGTCATACTTATGTTTAAACCAGCCTTATTCCTACACTGACACAAAACAGAGTTGTCACCTCATAAGGGAAATAAAGAGATTATTCTGGAGCCAAATATTAGTGAACATGGCCCAGGAACACAGATTCGGGTTTTTCCAAGCACCGTGTCCCACCATGGAAGTGAATACATGATATTTTATTACTTGTAGAACAGAGAAAGTCGTAATTCCAAGTGTTTACCAAATACCTTGTTGGGGGCCTCAGCTAGGTGGCTTAGGAAAACTCTGTGATAGATTTTAGATATTGTCTGATGACATTCTCAGCTGTTGGGAAAAGCTAATCGTCTGCTAAGAATACATTGTAAGGTTTTGATGATCACAAGGATGTTGTTAGGTCAGACACAGGGTGGGCAGTGAATAACTTTCAAAGGGAATAAAGCATCCAAGAATAATTTTGCCCAGTCTCACAGTATTTTAACTCTCCATAACCTTGAAATTTAGGCATTTGGCCTTGTAGAATCTTTAACACAGATGCGGCCTTCCTTCCTTCCTTCCTTCCTTCCTTCCTTCCTTCCTTCCTTCCTTCCTTCCTTCTTTCCTTCCTTCCTTCCCTCTCTCTCTCTTGCTCTCGCTCCCTCCCCCTTTCTGAGAATTTCAGCTCAAAGTGTTTCCTTCATACCATAATTTGCAGAGAATAGTGTTTGCAAAACAAAATAATATTACAGAGTGTCAATAAGAACACAAGAATGTATAAAAAAAGATCTCCTTATTCTTTGAGAAGCAATGAATTGTTATCTGAGACTAGCAAAATGATGTAATGGTTTATATTTGAATTTTAAGAAATGTTTGAGAAATTTAAGTGAACAAACACTAACTCATTGATCGTAAGTGGACTCTACTACATTCAGAAATTTTGTAACATGAGGCTGCTAGAAGAATTCAGACATGGCTCAGAGGTTAAGAGCACTGGCTGTTCTTGTGTAGGATCTTGGTTTATTTCCCAGCACCCTCATGGTGGCCAACAACTGTTCATAACTCCAGTTCCAGGGATCCAATATCCTCTTCTGATCTCTGCAGGTATTGCATGAGATGGGTATACTTACATATATGTAGGCAATATACCCACACACATAATATAAAACTAATAAACAAAATGATTAAAAAAAGAATTCAGGAAGGGAGATGCTACCATATTAATGCTTAGCTCATTCAGATAATGAAACTTAACTAAAGAAATGAGAGGCTATGGGCATGACTGGAGATATAAATATAATAAACTATCTTATAGTCACATATGAAAGTGTCACAGTGAACCGTTATTTTTTTACAATTAATATTAAGTAATATAACTCAATATTAATAATGTAGCTAGTAGAAATGAATTCCATAGAGATCAGTATTAAAAACAAACTTTTTCTCAAAGAAGTTAGTTTTTCTGATAATTTAGGAGCAAAGAACTAGGACAAATAAATAGTCATAAAGGAAGGGAAGTGTGATAAAGACATTGTACGCAGAGTGAAAGGTAACCATAGAGCTAAGGTGAAGGTTGGGGGGATTTAAGAGTTGACTTTGGGAACAGATTAATCTTTGTATGTTTGATATGAGTCAAGATATTATGTAGGAAGTTATAGAGGGAAAAGTCTGGAAAGAGGAAGTGTTCTGGCTCAACAATAGTAGAACCGCAGATGTCAGATGGATGAAAATTGAAGGAGGAATCAACTGGAGAATGACAAGTGTCCAGAAAAAAATATCTCCAAGAAATTTGATTCCCAAAATCATGCTAGCATGGAGATTGCCTAGGTTAGAAGAAGACAGATTCATGGACAGGAACAGCAGTGAAACATTAGGAGCAAGCCAACAGACTTCCAATTTGACATGCTACATGGCTTTCTTCTACTTTATGAAATTACTAGTCCACTGTACTCTTAACACAAACAACAGAAATAAAAAAGAAATAACGATGACCATGTGGATGATGTTACTTGGTGGTTTTGTCTTCAATTCCTCAGACTGAGTACAAAGTGAATTTCAACCTTAGGTCTACCATTAGATTGTCCAAAACCAAAATTGTGTTAGTATGTACATCTTATACCTTCATTTGTAAAAATCAAAACAACCAAAGAAAACTGTACCATGAATAATAATCATTCCTTCTTGATCTCTTGATCAGCTTTTTAATACAATTACTAATAATTGTAAAGAATCTGAAATATCCCCCTTTAGCTAACTAGTTAGCATCATAGCTTTATACATGCTGGTTCTGATTGATGGTTACCTTTAATTTTCAATGTGACAAAATCTGGAACACCTAGAAAGGGAGTTTCAGTGAGGAATTGTCTAGATTAGATTGGTCTGTGGACAAGTCTGGGGTCATTATCTTGAATATATTAATGGAGGTTGAAAGATGTGTTCCTTGTGGGTGGTACCATTTCCTGGACATAAAATCTGATCTGTGTAAGAGTGGAGAAAGCCAGCTCAGCATTGGCAAGTTTGCACTAATTCATTGTTCTCTGCTTTTGTCTGTGGATCCAATGTAATGGCTGTTTCAAGTTCCTACCACCCACAAGAATGGTATGTAACCTGGATCTGTGAGTCAAATAAATCCTTTCCCCTTTAAGTTCCCCTTGTTAAGGCAGTTTATTACAGCAACAGGAAATAAACTAGGAGACTGGCAAAAGTGAAGTTTTTATCAGCGACAAGGAACCGTTTACTCCTGTCAGCCAGAGCTGTGATCAAACAGTGATGAGAAGAGGTAGTCCCCCACTGTGTCCTTTTAAATGGACCGGAAGTACACCTGATAGTCACTCTCTAGGGAGATGGGAAATGCCACATGTTCACAAGAAATTAACTTTTAATGACCATTTTTGTATCTATTTAAAAATGATCATTGGTACCATTTTTCTGTATGTGGACTCAGATTGTTTTGTATTGCTCTAGTTTGGATCTTGATTAGTTCCAAAAATCATGAGTTAAAAGCTTTGTCCCAGGACTGTTGCTACTGAAAGGTGGCAGAACAGTTAGAAGGGTTAACCTAGCCCAAGTTCTTTAGGTAATTAGAAACATGCTATCAAAGGGAGTTAGAGGACCCTTGTCCATTCACCATCTTTGTCTTTAACTCTCTAGCTCAATATTTCTCATCCACAGTCTCTTGTCATGACATGCTGCCTCATCCCAGTCCCAAAACTATGTGATGAATCAATTGGTCTGCAAAAGGATAAGCAAGTCCAAATATTCCCCTTTTCTGAGTTAATTACACAAGATTTTTCTTATAACTGTAGAAATCTAATACAATGTTTGTATAAATTCTCTGAAAAATTGTCCTATTTTTCAAAACACTACATGCTTTGGGGTAGATTAAGTCAGTAACACTTTCAAGCAACTATTAGTATGTTTTATTTATGCTTACTTTGAATACAGTCAGAGGAATTAGAATCTACCTGTCACACATTCCTTTGCAGTTAGCCTTCCTAGTTTGCTTTAGGTTTCTGGTATCATATTCATGCAACCAGGGTCAGTCATGGAGCAGCTACGTGGAATAAAAGAATATTTTTAGTGGAACAGTTATTTTCCTTTCACAGGTGATGGCTAACAGTATGCATCTAAAAGTCAGCACATGATGTGACAGCATCCTTATTTAGTTAGTCCTGGTAACACACATCCAGTAGAATATTGATGTAACAGTTCTTTTTCAATATATTTTATTTATTATTATTATTTTTAACAGAGCATAGGGTTTATTTATAGAAGAGTGGGCACCCCATGTTTATGGCTGTGCCATAAAGTCCACACTCAAATACAGATCCCATGATCTCCCACAGCCACAAAAAATGGTGAGAGAGGTGCCTTTGGTGTTCTCAGCTTATATATCCTTTGCCCCTTCCCCCATATGCAGCTAAGGTTGACTGACTGGGTAGGAGGGGTAACTGATTCACCCCTTGACTCCTTGATGAGAGTGGGAAGGAGGAGTGACTATAACTTGCCAGCATAGTGGTCTGAGGACATTTCCAGTTAACACTCCACCCCTTCCTCCAGCTCTTACATTCTTTCCACCAACCTCTTCTGAAAATGTCCCTGAACCTTGGAAGGGGTGGTAGGTGTGGGATGATTTTCCTCCCATTCCGGCAAGGCACTGAACTTTTGGGTCTCTGCATCATCTGTTCTCCATGGGCTGTTGGTCAGTTTCAGTGGGATTCCATCTACTATAAAAACTCACAGCAAGAGGCAAGAATATCTAAACAGTGACTGCTCTAATAACTTAACCTATGGGTGTAAACACAAATGCTTGGTAGTTACTTTATCAGGTACATCATTTTCATCTAAGAAAACAGTTGCAGTGACTTCCTTCTGGGGCCTATATTCTCCCCTGCCACTCGGGGTTGATCTGGCCTACAGTACCAGATGTGTGTTCCACCTCTAAGAGCAGCCATTATATCCAATCAAAAATTTGCTGGTTGCACATACACTAGACACTCCACTATTGCACCAGCAGGGATATGTTACTTGGTATATTGGTAGTGCAACACATGGGGTCCGTCAAGCTTGGACTAAGCTGGAAACTCCCTGCTTGATTTCTCCCTCTCCTGCGCTCACTTTACACAGTGTGTGCAGCAATAGGGTTTTTAAGTCCACTTCTGGTGTACAACCAACATTATTGGCAATGGCTTTTATTGTTTTGGAAATGTCGAGTGTCCTTTAGCCAATAGCTCATAGGGGGCAACCTACCTCTGGCACTGAAATTTTTATTTAATAACTGTATTGCTTCTGGAAGGGCTTTCTTCCATCCCTGTAGGGTTGCTTAAGGCTTCATTTTTACTCTGTATCTGAAGAATTTTTCCCCCTTCACTCCTATAGTTATTTTTATAGTCCTCCTCCCCCGTCTTTAAGTACCCCCATTTTACATATTTCTCCCTTAATAACACCGTTATCCTACTAATTTTCTCTCTCAGGCTCCTCCTTTCCCTTTACTGCCCTGTTTTCCTACCATCTTCTTGGTCTCTGCAGTTGCATCAGGATATGCACTCACAAGGATTTGGTGCTAAAATCCACAGATGAGGCAAAACGTCTTTTTTTTTTTTTTTTTTTCTGAGTCTGTGTTACTTCACTTAGTATAACAGTTTCTAGATCCATCCATTTACTTGCAAATTTCATTATTTCTTCTTTCTTTACTGCTGACCAGAACTCCATTCTATAAATGTACCACATTTTTCTTAACCACTTGTCAGTTGAGGGGCACTTAGGTTGCTTCCATCTCTTAGCTATTGTGAAAAGAGAAGGAGAAAACATGGTTGTACAAGTGTCTTTACAATAGGATGAGTATTTTGGGTATATGCCAAGGAGTGGTATAACTGGGTCATATGGCAGATTCATTTTTAGTTTTTAAAGAGTTCTCCACAATGTTTTCCATAGGGGTTGCATGAGTTTGTAATCCCCCCAGCAGTGAATGACCGTTCCCCTTTCTCCATATCCTCACCAGCACTTAGTATCATTTTTTCTCTTGGTCCTAGCCATTCTGACTGAAGTAAGGTGAAACCATCAGGTGGTTTTAATTTGAATTTCCCTAATTATTAACAATGTTGAACACTTTTTGAGATGTTTCTTAGCCGTCTTTATTTCTTCCTTTGAGAGCTCTTTGTTTTGATCTTTAGCCCATCTTTTAACTGGGTCATTTGCTATCTTCTTTTTTTTTTTTTTTCGAGTTCTTTATATATTCTGGATGCTAAACCTCTTTCAGATGTGTCAGTAGTGAAGATTTTTTGCCATTCTGTGGGTTTTCTCTTCACTTTTTTGATTTTCTTTTGCTCTACAGAAGCTTTGTAGTTTAATTAGGTCCCACGTGTTGATTTTCGACCTTAATTCCTGAGCAAGTGCTGTCCAATTTAGCAAATCCTTTCCTATACGTATATCTTCTAATATTTTCTTCTAACAGTTTCAGAGTTTCAGGCTTCACATTGAGGTCTTTGATCCATTTGGAGTTGACTTTTGTGCAAGGTGAAAGATAAGGGTCTAGTTTTATTCTTCTCCAGGTGGAGATCCAGTTTTGCCAGCATCATTTGCTGAACATGCTGTTTCTCCTCTATTGTGTGTTATTGGCACCTTTGTCAAATATCAGGTGGCTGAAATTGCATGTACTAAGGTTTGAGTTTTCAATGATGTTCCATTGATCTATGTGTCTAATTTTGTGCTAATACTATGCTGTTTTTATGACTATGGCATTGTAGTATTCTTTGAGATCTGGTATAGTAATCCCCCCAGTGTTGCTGTTTGTTCTCAGGTTTGCTTTGGCTATCCAGGGTCTTTAGTGCTTCCATAGGAAATCTAAGGGTAGCTTTTTCTAATTCTGTTAAGTATGCCATGGGAATTTTGACTGGGGTTGCATTGACTCTATATATTGCTTTTGGTAGGATGGTCATTTTTGCAATATTAATTTTTCCAATCCATGATTATGGGAAGTCCTTACATCTTCTGGTGTCTTCCTCTATTTCTTTCTTTAAAGATTTAAAACTTTCATTGTATAGATCTTGGATGCCTTTGGTCAGGTTTATTCATATATATATATATATATATATATATATATATGTATATTTACAGCTATTGTGAAGGGGAGTGTTTCCATGTACTCTTTCTCTGATTGCTTGTTATTAGTATATATATAGAAAGGCTATAGACTTTTGTTGGATCTCTTAGGTATAGTATCATATCGTCTGCAAAAAGGGGTAATTTAACTCCTTCTTTTCCAGTTAGTACTTTTAAATTTCCTTCTCTTGTCTTATTGCCCTGGCAAGAGTTTGAAGTACTATATTGAAAAAGAGTGGAGTTAGTGGACATCCTTTTCTGGGTCCTGATTTTAATAGGAATGCTTCCAGTTTTTCTCCTTGATGTAACAATTCTATGGTGGGTGGTCCAGCCTCTTTTTCAACTGGCAATTATTTTGCTATTTTTATATTCATTAATAAGTTACTCTGACATGGTAAATTAAGGAATGTGAATTTTATTGCTTATAATGGAGAGCCTTAGTCAATTCATGATTCTATTTTAATATTATAGCAAGTATGGATCTGGTAGTGAAAAAGTAAAGGGTTAAATGATTGTCAAAACCCAGATTAATTGGTTATTGGGAAAGACTACAGAAAGCCAGCTCAACTACATGGTTCACACAATGACAATTAAGAGAGCAAGATGTTAGTCCAACATGTATAGCAAACACATTCACTTTCCAGGTACATGATAAAACCAGGTATCCCAATACAATACAGACTATAAGAAACTCTTTTATCACATATAGTGATGGTTCACACATACGGTCTCTTTTCAAATTTAAATGTTGAGTATGAAGTGTTGCAAATGTAGTACTGGTCACTGGACTACAGTAGTCATCACAAGAGGGACACCATTCTACCTCAGTGGATATTAGATTAGCAATAGTGGGAAATGTACCTACATCATAGGATAGTCAGTGTTTCCATAAGGCAACTAAACTGCCCCTGAAAGATAAGAAGACTTTCTTACCCTCATAACCATGTGAAACTTCTTTATTTTACCCCACAACTCTAACCAGTGACTTAAAATCATGATAAATGTAACATGCCATGATTCTCATAGATCTGTAGAAGAGTCCATAAAATCTATCAGCATTATATTTTATTCATCAACAATGACCTAAATAGTAAGACTTAGAATACAGAGTGATCCAACTTAGAGTTGCTCCCCAAAATATCATTACTTTCCATAGCTTCTGTTCTGCTTTAGTTTATAAAGTAATATCCTCTCATGAGTAATGTAGGATGGTATTTAAAAACATTTTAATAGCCAGTTTTGAAACATTTTTCTTTAGAAGACTTGGTGTTGAGAATATTTGTAATATGCATTAGTCTTAATAAAATGCTTATACACAATATAAAACACATTTTTGTAATACATAATATATGGTGTGTAATATGTTATCTAAATAATATCTAATTGATACAATCACAATGTTTTTATTTTTGTGGTGCTGGAGAGGGAACTGAGAGTCTTTCATATCAAGCATTGTAATACTGAGTCACAGTCTCAGGCCAATATAGTCACAGTACTGGGTGAGGACATGTGATTTGCTTTCTTTGTGTATTTGCCTTTTTTCAAAATAAATGTTGTAAGAAGAGATCAATAGTTATCAACACCTTAGCAATATCACAAAGAATTTTATTCATGTTTTCTTGTGATAGTTATACAATTTTAGTTTTAATATTTAAGTCCTTAATCCATTTCAGATGATTTTTCAGTGGCAGGAGCAGGGGTCTAGTTCTTTTCTTATCCATGCGACATCTATTTTCCCAGTACCATGTAGTGAAAAGGGTATCTGCAATATGTGTGTAGGACATTTATCAAAGTTCTGTTGACTATAGATAGCAGGTGTACTGATAAGCTTTCTGTTCTATTCCATTTCTGTATTTGTAGGTGAGAACATGGCTGTTCTGACATTTTTAACTATGTGGTTTATTGTTAAATCAGGCAATGTAACATTTCCTACTTTGTTTATTCTGCTTGAGACAGCTTTAGCCAGTTGAAATTTTGTTATTGTAATGGTGATGACATTAAAATTTAAGGCTACTTTTTCTAGTTCTCTCTAGAGTGTTCTGACATTTTAATAAGTATTGCATTGAATATGTGATTGCTTTGAGTCATGTGGCCATATAAATTGTACTGAAGCTAATCACTGAACCTAGGCTGAATTTCTCTTTTATTTCCTTGTCAAATGTTTTCATCAATATACTATTTTTGTTGTATCCCCCGCCTTGGGTTAAATTTATTACATGTATGGTTTTCTTTATTTCTAAACTCTTGCAGCTATAGTAAATGGGGTTTGCTTCTTTTTTTCAGATAATTTGCTGTGGGCATATAGAAATGCTACAGGTTTTTATGTTAATCTTGTATGTTGCAACTTCACTGAGTTCCTTATTAGTACTCATGCATTTTGGCAATCCTTGGAGAGTTTCTATCTTTAAGATCATCTGCAAACAGTGAATTTGACTTCCTTCTTTTCAATTTGTAATCCTCTTGTCTGCTCTTGCAGCAAAAATTCCCAGTGTAGCCAGGCATGGTGGCCCATGCCTTTAATCCCAGCACTCCGGAGGCAGAGGCAGGCAGATCCCTGTGAGTTCAAGGCCAGCCTGGTCTACATAGTGAGTTCCAGGACAGCTGGGACTACAGGGAGACCCTGTCTCAAAAAGACCGAAAAAAAAAAAAGTAGTAAAAGTAGGCCTCTTCTTGTTCCAGACACTGAAAGGAAGCACTCAGTTTTCCCCTGATCAAAATTCTATTGTTTATTAGTTGCAGTGTTTCTGCATATGACCCTTCCATGCAGATGAATAGTTTCTCTATATAATTTATTAACAGTGTTTAAATGTGGAATTTTATCAAATGCTTCTTAATTTACTGAGATAATATGATTTTTGTTTTTCATTCACTTTTCATGGTACACAACATTTATTGATGAATGTTGAAATACTTTGGTATCTTTGAGATGAATGTCACCTCATTACGTCAAATATTCTTTTAATATAACACTGGATTAGTTTGGTAGTATTTTGTTGATAATTTTCACATTTGTGTTAAACAGAGACGGTAAACCATGACTTTGTTCTTTATAGTTTTGGGTCCTGGATAATGATGGCCTTCTAATAATTTGCTGAAATAATTTGAAAGGGTTGGTATTAGTCTTTTAAATATTTGGTAGAACTTGTCAGTGAAGTAATCTGGCTGGTTTTCTTTGACAGGAGTAAGTTTTATTAAGTGCTGAATTTTGTGAATAGTTTTTAGTCAGTTTAGGTTTTCTATTTCATTAGTATTTAGTCTAGGTGTCAATACAAGAATTTGTCAACTTTTGGGTGTCATTGATCTGCTGAATTATAGCTGTCCCTACTAACCTCATCTTTTTGAAATAATGGACATCAGTAATAATGCTTCCTTTTTTTATCTCATTTTGCCTTTTCTCTTTTTCCTTAATTTGTCACTCTTGTGTGTCTTTTCACAAGCAAACTCTTTGTCTCATTTATCACTTGTATTTTTAAATTTTTAAAATTATTTTGAAAATTTCATACATGAGAAGTGTATTTATGTGATTTCTTCCTCCCCTTCTCTCCCTCCAACTCTTCCAATGCTCCCTACTTCCTCTCAGTGCTGCTAACTCCATAAGTTGTCAAGAATGCCCAGAAAATCTTCTGTGCCTTAGTTGTTTTATTTAAGCTGCTGCTCAAAATGATAAAGGAAACTCAGCTTTGAAAACAGAATCTCTGTTGCAAATCTAACACAGTGTCTGCATCACAGGTTCCTCTCGTAGGTACAGCTTAATTTAACTTTGCTTTTAGTGTGATGCAACAGAACCGGGAAATATGAGAAGTCATTTTGTCTTAGTAAAAACTTTTACATTTATTTTGAGTCCCAATATCAGATAAAGTTGCAGCACTTTGGCTGTTTTTGTTTTGTAACAGAGCTAAGTGGGCTTACATTTTGGTGAGTTCAAAGTCAAACCAGGCAAGGCCTAAAGATAAGAGTAGAAACACTTTTTAATACTTGCATGTTGGAAATTTTGTGAAGGAAAGCCCAAAGTGGGGCTGTCCCCTATCAAAGAAGGCATGAGGCTTCTATTTGGGTAGTCTATCCATATGGAAATGCACTTTGAATGTTTTCACATTTCTGAGTATGCTCAGTTTAATATAGACATTGCTGGGCATGCTCACTAAGGTCATAGTTCATAAAGGAAAAATGACAAATGGGCATGTTTCTGGATACTTTAGATCATGGTTTCTTAAACTTTTCTCACCTAGGAGCTATTGCTTAAAAAGAAAATTTTATGCAACCCTGGATACATAGGTTTATAAAGTAGATATACAAATCAAAGAGCTACTGATAATAAATTGCAAGATTTATGTAATTGTTAGTTTTTCATTTTGTTTGTTTTGTTTTGTTTGTTTTTTAAGACAAGGTCTTCCTGTAGCCCCAGCTGGCCTGGAGCTCACTATGTAGGCCAGATTGGCCTTGATCCCATAGAGATCCCCCTGTTTCTGCCTCTCCAGTGCTAGAGTTAAAGGCACCACACCCAGCTTTACAAGGTATAGCCCAGTCTGTGACCTCTTCTGATTTTCCTGTTTTCACCTTTTCAGCAGTACTACACACTGGCACCACACAGCTAGTGGGAATTATTGTAAAACAATTTTGATACACATACTATCTTTTTATAAAATTATTTATTTAATAAACCTTTGGCCACTCTGGCCAACAATCAAAAGAAGGTATCGCTTGTCTGGCATTGTTGCTTGTTATGTAGCCTTTAGCTATACATATGGACTCTTATG
>NW_008347042.1:5937948-5940046 GCF_000622305.1 Nannospalax galili
CACCAGTCTGGTACTTTTAATTACTGTGTGTCATGTAGATAAATCTTGGGCAAAGATCAGTTGTTCTCAGACAAACCTTACCTAGACATATATTTCTTGATCTGCTATGTTTAATTTGTCAGTAGGTTGTAGGAGTAATGTGGTTCTCTCTGGTTTTCAAAACTAGCTATGCATTGTTTATTTCTCACATTGTCTCACCTCTCCATCATGGTTTTCCCACTTAAGGTGCCCCCATTTCCTCCTTCTCCCTTACTAATACCCTTCTCCTATGGTCCTACCTGTCTTGAGCCCCTTCTTTCCCTTTATCCCCTAGGTTCCTCATATACACCCCCCTTAAACTAACCCAATTTTTATCCATATCTCCCTTATTAAGGCATGTTTCCTACTGTTCTTCTCTTTAAGGTTCTTTCTTTTCCTTTACCTCCCTGTTTCCTTTCCATTATCCTGGTTCCTATAGTTATGTCTTATTATTTACCAGAGTCTGGTTCTAGTATCCATATATGAGGGAGAACATATGTCGATTTTTTTTTCTGAGTCTGTGTTACTTCACTTAGTATAACAGTTTCTAGATCCATCCATTTATTTGCAAATTTCATGATTTCATCTATCTTTACTGCTGAGTAAAACTCCATCGTATAAATGAACCACATTTTCATTATCCACTCGTGAACTGAGGGACACTTAAGCTGCTTCCATCTCTTAGCTATTGTAAAAAGAGCAGCAACAAACATGGATGTACAAGTGTCTCTGCAACAGGATGAGTTCTTTGGGCATATGCCAAGGAGTGGTATAAATGGGTCAAATGGTAGGTTCATTTGTAGTTTTTCAATAGTTCTCCATACTGCTTTCCTTAGGGGTTGAACCAGTTTGCAGCCCCACCAGCATTGGATGAGTGTTCCCCTTTCTCCACATCCTCTCCAACATTTGGTATCATTTGATTTCTTGATCTTAGCTAGTCTGACTGGGCTGAAGTGAAATCTTAAAGTGGTTTTAATTTGTATTTCCCTAATTATTATGCATGTTGAACATTTTTTAAGATGTTTCATGGCCATCTTTACTTCTTCTTTTGAGAACACTCTGTTCAGGTCCTTAGTCCATCTTTTAATTGGGTTGCTTCTTGTCTTGGGTCTCTGTTTTTTGAGTTCGTTATAAATTCTGATTATTAAACCTCTGTCGGATGTGTCACTGGTTAAGATTTTCTCCCATTCTGTGGGTTTTTTGTTTGCTTCCTTGGTTGTCTCCTTTGATGTACAGAAGCTTTTTAGTTTAATGAGGTGCCATTTATTAATTCTATCCCATGATTCCTGAGCAATCGATGTCCGGTTTAGAAAATCCTTTCCTATGCCTATATCTTGTAGGATTTTCCCAATGTTTTCTTCTAATAGATTCAGTGATTCAGGCTTTACATTGAGGTCTTTGAGCCATTTGGAATTGAATTTGTGCAAGGTGAAAGACAGGGTTTTAGTTTCATTCTTCTACAAATGGAGATCAAGTTTTGCCAGCACCATTTGCTGAACATGCTGTCTTTCCTCCAGTTAATGTTCTTGGCCCCTTTGTCAAATATCGGGTGGCTGAAATTGCATTTGCTCATATTTGGGTCTTCAATTTTGTTCCATTGGTCTCTGGGTCTATTTTTGAGCCAGTAACATGTTGTTTTCATGACTATAGCTCTGTAATACAGCTTAAAATCTGGTATAGTATTCCCCTCAGCACTGCTCTTAGTGCTCAGGGTTGTTTTGGCTACCTTAGGTCTCTTGTGCTTCCATATGACTCTTAGGATAGTTTTTTCCAATTCTGTGAAAAATGTCATAGGGATTTTGATTGTCATTGCATTGAATATATACATGACTTTTGGTAGGATGGTCATTTTCACAATATTAATTCTTCGAATACATGAGCATGGGAGGTCCTTCCATCTTCTGATGTCTTCCTCAATTGCTTTCGTTCAGTGACCACAATTCAAGCCTGGTGGGCTTGGGGATCCCGAGGTGTAGGTGCAGAAGAAATCAGGACACGAGGGATGCAGAGGCATGTGAACAAATGCATACATTATTCTAATAAAAAAACCTTATTTATAGTCCAACAAGAGGAAGAGAAA
>NW_008347042.1:5940781-5941699 GCF_000622305.1 Nannospalax galili
GTTGTATCTTTACCTGGCTTTGGTATTAGAGTGATACTGGCTTCATAGAAGGAATTTGGGAGTTTTCCCTCCCTTTCTATCTTTTTGAACAAATTAAGTAGGATTGGATGCAGATCTTCTTCAAATGTCTGATAGAATTCTGATGTAAATCCATCTGGTCCTGGGCTTTTTTTTAGTCGGGATGTTTTATTACTGTTTCAATTTCTTTTTGTGATATGGGTCTGTTTAAGCTGTTAATCTCTTCTTGGTTTAGTTTTGGTGGTTCCCATGCCTTTAGATATCCATCCGTTTCTTTTAAGTTTTCAAATTTAGTAGCATCTAAGTTTTTAAAGTATTCCCTTATAATGTTCTGTATCTTTCTGGTATCTGTTGTGATGTTTCCTCTTTCATCTCTGATTTTGTTGATTTGAAGGTGCTCTTTCTTTCTTTTGGTTAACTGCACTAGCATTCTGTCAATCTTGTTTATCTTTTCAAAGAACCAGCTCTTGGAATTGTTGTTTCTTTGTATTGTTTTCTTTGTTTCAATTTCATTAATTTCTGCCCTGATTATTGTTATTTCTTTTTGTCTGCTGGGTTTGGGTTTCATCTGTTGTTGCTTTTCAAGTGTCTTGAGTTGCAATGTTAAGTCATTTATTTGTGTTCTTTGCAATTTTTCGATGTAGGCACTTAGAGCTATAAACTTCCCTCTAAGGAAAGCTTTCACCTTGTTCCAGAGGTTTTGTTGTGTTTTGTTGTACTTTTCATTTAGTTCCAGGAATACTTTTATTTCTTTCTTAATTTCTCCTTTGACCCATTTATCATTCAGGAGTGTGTTGTTTAATCTCCATGTGTTCATGTAGTTACTAAGGTTTCTTCCAGTTTTGATTTTGAGCTTTATTGCATTGTAGTCTGATAGAATGCATGGAATTGTTTGAATCT
>NW_008347042.1:5941714-5942281 GCF_000622305.1 Nannospalax galili
AAGGTTCCATGGGGTGCTGAGTAGAAAGTATGTCCTTTGGTCCTTGGGTGGAATACTTGGTAGATGTCTGTTAAGTCCTTATGATATATGGTATTGTTTATCAGATGTCTCTCTGTTAACTCTCTGCCCTGTTGACCTATCTAATGGAGACAGTGGGGTACTGAAGTCACCTACTGTTAATGAGTTAATCTTGGTCTTAAAGTCCTGTAGCATTTTTTTTATGAAGTTGTGTGCACCA
This sequence comes from Nannospalax galili, assembly GCF_000622305.1. Taxonomy (NCBI): domain Eukaryota; kingdom Metazoa; phylum Chordata; class Mammalia; order Rodentia; family Spalacidae; genus Nannospalax; species Nannospalax galili. The sequence continues at coordinate 5,941,953 of NW_008347042.1, forward strand.
GAGTTTGATGAATATATGTTCATGATTGTAATATCTTCTTGATTCATTCTTCCTTTGTTCAAAATGAAGTGGCCCTCTTTGTCTCTTCTGATTAGTTTTAGTTTAAAGTCTATTTTGTCAGATATTAGAATTGCTATGCCTGCTTTTTTCTTAGTGCCATTTGTTTGGTATATTTTTTTCCATCCTTTCACTTTGAGATTGTGTCTGTCCTTGAAAGTGAGATGAGTTTCTTGCAGACAACAAAAAGGCAGGTTTTGTTTCTGAATCGATTCACATAATCTGTGTCTTTTGACTGGGGAGTTTAGTCCGTTAGTATTTAAAGTTATTAA
>NW_008347042.1:5942372-5962996 GCF_000622305.1 Nannospalax galili
TCTTTCTGCAACCCCTTGGGTATAGTCATTCCTTTCTTCAGCTCTTTGTATTGTGTCAAGAACTCTCTGAAAGACTGGTTTTGTGTACATGAATTCCTCCAGCCTATTTATGTCTTGGGAGATTTTTGTTTCCCCCTCGACTATAATAGACATTTTGGCTGGGTATAGTAATCTGGGTTGGCATCTGTGATCATTTAAAACTGGGAATACTTTGGTTCAGGCTCTTCTGGCTTTCATAATTTGCACTGAAAAGTCAGCTGTAATCCTAATGGTTTTCCTTTATATATCACTTGTTGTTTCTCTCTTGCAGCTTTCAGTATTGTCTCTTTGTTTTGTACGTTTAATGTTTTACTATGATGTTCCATGGAGAGGTTCTTTTCTGGTCCTGTCTGTTTGGTGTTCTGTATGCTTCTTGTATTTGTATGGGCATGTCTTCTTTAATTTTGGGAAATTTTCTTCCATGATTCTATTGAAGATCTGGTCCATGGCATTGTCTTGGGATTCTTCTCCTCCATGTATGCCTGTGATTCGTAAGTTTGGTCTTTTTATGGACGTCACACAATTCCTGCCTATTCCATTCTTGTGATTTCTTAAATTTTTCATAATCTTTGGTTGTGTGGTCTAGTTCGTCCACTTTATCTTCCAGTCTTGATATTCTATTTTCCATTTCATTCACCCTATTGGTGAGCCTTTCTCCTGTCATTTCTCATTGACTTACTAATTGTTTCACTTCCTTCTTCATTTCAGCCTGAGTATTCTTCAATATTTCTAACTCTTTTTTGAATGCATTCAGAAGTTTATCCCTATTTTCCTTCAGTTCTTTGATTTCTTTTTTTGTGTGTTCTTTAAATTCACTGAATTCTTTTATCATGTTTATAATCGTTCTTTTGAGTTCCATGTCCTGTGTTATCTCTAGGGCATTTTCATGGTACTCCTCTACAGGACTGTTGGTACTTGGTGGGGGTATATTATTTGGGTTATTAATGTTATGATTTTTTTCACTGTGACTTTGACATGTGGATTGTTGGTGGGATATGTTATTTTATTTTTTCATGTTATTATTTTTTGTCTGTGATTTTGACATGTGAATTTCTTTTGGAGTTTCTGATTCTTGTGTGAGACTCTGGCCTTCAAGTTTAGGTTTGCTTCTTTTTGTGAACTTTATGTGTCTTTGTGGTTTACTTTTTGGGCATGACATGCTGGTTCTTCTAAGCTTCCGGTTTTCTCTTTTGATTTTTATATTGGAGTTGCTGAATTGCTTTTGTCTTTAGGAGTTCCCACAGAGGCCCAAATTCAGGTGAGGGTCAAATGTCTGGTTCCCTCCAGAAATGATTTTGGCCTCAGGAATTTGGGGGTTGGACTGGCCTGGCATCCTGGCCCAGGAAAGATGCTGGTCTAGGGAAGCTGGTGGCCTTGCCACTCAGAGATGCAATGGCAGATGGGGCAGGAAGGGCTCCAAGGACTCCTGTGGACTGCACTGAGGAGCTGGGGTGGTCTGGATGCAAAGGATCCAGAAGAGGGAAGGTCAGCCCCCATGTCCCAGAAAGAGGCTGGTGGTGGTGCAGGCCCAGGGAAGCAGAGGGAGGTGAGGGCTGGGCCAGGCCCAGAAGCAGTGCTCCTGGGGCTCAGAGAAGGCACTATGTTGATCTGGATGAAAAGGATCAGGAAGCAGTATTGGTTCCCCAGCTCTCTCAGGCCCCAAGTCAAGGAATGGGGCAGGGCCCAACATCAGAGGAGAGACTGGAGGGGGGAGATGGGAGGGTGAATGAGGCTGGGGGGATTCAAGGCACAGAGGATGAGATGGACTTACCTTGGAGAGAGGTCTGAGGGTCATACATACAATCTTATCACTTTTTGGAAATGAAAGGAAAATTTCATACTGTCATGATTGTATTTGGTTATTTTATAAATAATTAAATCTTTTCTGAACATTTGACACTGCAGGATGTGGAGATTCTTCAGAGAATTAGTTTCTCAGAGCTAATTGACATTTTAATTGTACTATCAATGCTAAGAATGCCATTTTGCGTAAATATATAATACAAAATGGCAGAAATGTGTTTGAGATCTATTACATTACAGACTTTCTAGCTGCTTCTCTTTTAGAAATCGGGACATGTGCCTCTGCAGCTGGCTGGCCCCATCTGTGCAGGGTAGAACACACAGGTCTCACTGGGTGGGGTAGGGATAGCAAGATGAGATTCTCCACTCATAGCTGCAAGAAAATTTGTGGTCCTACCAAGTGTCTGGCTATTTGGCATGCAAGAACTTCTTGCCTACTCCTAAGAAGCTAAAAGCCAGATATTTCCTTTGTTCAGGGGATTTATCTGCATGTTCTTTCTCCTCCAGACTCTGCCATCATATTGTCCATGGAAGCTCTCTCTTTCACTCTTTATTTCCCTTAATGAAGCTCCTCTTCAGGCCCATCATGTTTTTTCTCTAATATGATGCTCCACCTTTCCTCTGCTCTTTCACCTCAAGACCTAATCATGACCCTCCATTATCACAAGTCTTTCCTAATAAAGCTTTCTGAAGGTTAATTAATTATATGTTAACTCTTGCCTTGAAACTGTCACTCTTTTCATCCCTTTATTATAAAAAAGGCCATTTAGGAAGTTGTTGGAAATTCTGTCTGAATTGCAAGCTAAAATTCATGTAATGATATTTTTTGTGAAACTCAGTTTAGCATCCATATAGTAAATTTAAGAATCGAACATTGTAACACAATAAAATGCGTAGATATTATAATTTGGAAGTTACTTGCTAATTATAATGGTGGTAAAATATTAAGTCTTTATTTTCTATAATTAAACCATTACATTTGTTTGTATGTACTGTAAAAACACTGAAGTTAATAGCATACCATAATCTTGAATCTGAGTTGAGTTGTCTGAGGCAGCGCTAGCTGATGTTGTATGGTGTGATGTGCATTGCAAAGTACATGTTGCATTTTCTAAAGGCTTCAATGCAGTGGCAAAATGCAACATGAGAAAGCACTGCAGAAATCTATCAGATGAATGCTGCATTAATTCTAGAAAGCATGTGCCCACAGATACCCCACTCACTTATGGCATACAATCCGTCTATTCTGTGTTACGCATAACACACATCCTGTAAACTTGATTAAGAAGTTGGACCTGTACAGGGAACCACATCCTTTTGCAAAGACTGACTTTGGCAGTTATAGAGAATGGAGGTAGAGGTCCTTGGATCTGACAGAGATAGCCATAGACCTTTATAAACTCACAAACTCGTATCAGCTAGGGCTATTGATATGTTTCATGGTTACTCTAAATTTTTGTCCTCAAAAGATGCTGAAATAAGTCACAATAAACAGATCAATATTCTCACAATTGAAATTTATCTTTTACTTTTTACATGCTTGCCATATTTTAAAGTATATTTTACCCCAAATTATATATTAAAATTATATAATATAGGGCAGATGATATGACCCAATGGGTAACAGTACTTGCTACTCAACAATGTAGCCCCGATGACCTGAGTTCAATCCCTGGAACCCATGTGAGGTTGGAAGAAGAGAAACAACTCCACAAAGTTCTCCATATACCGCCACATACAGGCAATGCAAAAATATGATATTTTTGTATGTACATGCTGAATAGTGATGGCTGTGAAATATGATATGTTTGCCTTCTACACATCAAATGCACAATGATAATAAACAGAAATGTTTAAAATCATAAATATTAGGTGATAGGAAGATACTAAAAATCCCACAGTAGAGACATACATAAATATAAAACTCATTCTTATTTGAAGTAGGAGAGAAACCACTAAAGTAATTTAATTAGAAGTCTAAATTCCTACACAAGTTAAATGACAGACACTAGTAACCAAATGAACTAAAAATGGGAAAAACTTAATTATGCAACTCCCTTGAATCAAAGAAAAAATTCTTCCCATTTCTTAGCATCAGACCCTGGGGATGTGAGGGCTGGGGAGCAGCCTTGCTCCCCTCAGCACCTGTGCTTGGGTCAGTGTGTTCCTTGGGGTTCTCAGAATCTCAGAATTTGAGCTAGAGCAATACCACATCTGTGTCTCTTTTTCAGAAAGTCAAAAGGTTATCTCAACCTATCTTATTATCAAGTACATTCGAAAAGAAACTCAGAAACCAGAAAATTGCGTTGTGGTGGTTTGAATAAGAATGTTCCTCATTGGCTTCAAGTATTTGAACACCGTCTCCCAGTTGGTGGCACTGTTTGTGGGAGTTTAGGAGGTGCGACCTTGCTGGAGGAAGGTGTTCTCTAGGCAGAGGCTTGGACAGTTACTAAGCCTTTCCTCATCTCAGTTCTTTGACTTCTGTTTGCACTTGAAGATGTGTGTGCTCAGCTTTCTGCTTCTGCTGCCTCTGCCTCCATGCCTCCCCACTGCTATGGACTCTTATCCCTCTGGAATCCTAAGCCCAATAAGCTCTTCCTTCTATAACTTGCTTTGTTCCTGGTGTTTTATCACAGCAACAGGAAAGTAAACATAATCAAAATTATGTTTTCAGACCCAGGAAGTAGTTTTGATAAAGAATGTACCAAAACCCCAGGGACTGGTGTAGAGAATGGGTCTCTGCTTTATTTTGGCATCTCAGGGTGCTAGCTAGTCTATGCTAGTTGCCTGTATCCATGAATTTTGAAAGTAATCTCCACTGGAACACTCAAATCCAGAGGTTTTTTAACACAGAGATAGCCGTACTGGGACAAAAGTGATCTCACGTAAGCATTCCCTTTCAGATAGGGAGGCATGACCAACGTCTTATGAAACTGAAAAATACAGAATACTGACAAGTGTCCCTCAACTGATGAATGGACAATGAAAATGTGTTACATTTACACGATGGAGTTCTACTCAGCAGTAAGGAAAGATGAAATCATGAAATTTGGAAGTAAATGAATGGAGCTGGAAAATTTTATACTAAGTGAAGTCACACAGACTCAAAAAAACTTAAACAATGTAAGCTTTACAAAGTCTTAGTCTATAAAATTTTCCTTCTGATATAGCAATTGAATACATTGTTATCTCCAATGTCCATTAAATTTCTTTTAGAAGTGCAGCTATCAGCACAGCTTATATTCTTATATGGCGAGTTCAAGCCCATGGATTGAGAAAGTAAGAACAAAACAGAGAATGTTGGAGGGCTGCTAGGCCATGGCATGTTACAGCCTGCTAGCTGTTGATCTCATAAAACGCCTTTAGTGGAAAAGCATGGAGAAAAGAGTCCACCATGGGAAATAATAGAGAAGAAATGATCTGAACTCATCCATCACTGGGGTTTTTTTTTTTCTTGTTATATTTTTTTACTTTTTATTTTATGTGTATGAGTGTATTGTCTGCATGTATGTGAGTGCACCTGCGTCGTGCAAAGCCCAAGGAGGCCAGCCCCACCATCGCTGTTTTGTATTCTACTTGTTCAAACTTGCTGTTCAAATACCAACTGCACCACCCACCTTCCTGTTGAGTTGTGCGCATGCTCAGCTCCGTCTGTGCCTCAACAGACAAAGTGTGGTTGGGATGTAACTGCAGCATGTTTTTGAATGTCAAAGACAAAAGCATTTGCGGAGGACTATTGTGAGGGCAGTAGCAGCACTGATTTGAACTCAGGAATGAGAAAATCTGAACTTCCATTGGAGTCACTCAATCAGGAAAAGAATGAAATTGGAAAATGTGAAAAGATCAGTAAAACTGAATCTACTACATTTTCTCTGAGTCCTAAGTCTCTGCAGTAACAGTGTTGCACTGGATGAGGCTCTTTTCTAGTGTATGGGTCTCAGTGCTGTCATGGGAACTACATGTCCTGCCCCTTGACCTAGTGGCTCATAATACTGCCATGCTGGTATAGACTTGTTCAGGTCTATGAATTAGGTCTGATGTGGAATATTTCACTATTTTGATTTTAAAAAAGCATGCTCAGGGACTGGAGATATGGCTCACAGTTAAGAGGACCTGCTCTTTCAGATGCCTGTGTTTTGTTTCCAGCACCCACATGGTGGCTCAAAACTACATATAGCTCAGTTCAAGAGGGTTCTTGCACCCTCTTCTGGCCTCTATTGGCACTGCACCCATGAGGTGCACATGCATACCTGCAGACAGAACCCCCCCCAATAAAAAAGAACAACAAAAACCACTCTTAGGTGAATCCTAAATCAGTGTGCCCATAGCACTAAAGCAGAGTGCTTGCCCCATTAACAAAGGCAATAACTGTCATGAGACTTTTCAGTTTCTATATCTCTTCAGATTTTGAATGTTTCAGACCCTGATTTTTTCATGATTTGTTCATGTAATAATAGATGGTTCCTTTCATGGTTTGATTTTTCTCCTTTCTCTGCTTTCAAAAAGCAGTGACTGGTCTAAAAAGTTGGTCTCTCTCTTTTTTTAAATCATGTTAAGAAGTTAGTTATTTCCCAGGAGTTAATATCTCACTCCTTTTACCATTCACATTCTGTTCAGGTAATTTTTTAAGATTTTAGAGTCAATCCATTCTTATTTCGTAAATATATCTTTTGCTTTAGCAAATATTATACATCTTAATTTTCTTTCTTTTATGTTCTCACCCAGGAGTTGTTTTTATTTAATCACAGCATGAACTTGATTTATCAACATTCACCCCATTCTTGTCACATGTCTCTTAATTTTCTTAACTTGCATTTATAGTTTTCATTCTAAAAATATTTCTATTGTGTTGACAAAGACAGCATAATTATTTTTATTCATTTATATATTCATTGCATATAGTTCTGCATTTCATAAGAACATTTTCATTAAACTATATAATACACATTGACAGTGCTTCCCCACAAACTCATTATCCCATCTCTCTCCCTTCTTACACACTGTTCTTTTGTTTTCTTGGACAGTTATGCTTCTCTGTTCCTGTCACAGACAGATACATAATTGTATGTTTTTAAATAAGACCTGGGATCCACATTAAAATAAACTGTATGATATTTGTCTGTCTGACTCTGACCTAATTAGGTCACTTAATAGGAAAATCTAATTGTGTAACTTTTCCTGCAAACAAAATAATTTAATTTTTATCATTGAGAAAAAGTCTAATGTTTATATATACCACATTTACTTTATGCATTCCTCTGATGAGGGACACCTAGGTTTATTTCCTGACTTTTCTATTGTGTATAGTGCTGCAATAAACATAAGTCAGCAGATATCTCTGTAAAATTTGATTTAGAATAATTTGGCATGGTGTGGGTCATAGAGCAGATCAGTTTATTACTTCGAGGAATTTTCATAGTGATTTCCACAGTGGTTGGGCTTATTTACATCTGAACAGCAGTAGGTAAGGTTTTCCTTTTCTCTGCATCCTTTTCAGCATTTGCCATTAATTTTTTTCTTTCCTTAATTTTATTATTTAGTGTGTGTGTGTGTGTGTGTGTGTGTGTGTATGTGCACCTTTTATGACATGTGGAGATCAGAGGATAAATTGTGAGAATAGGTCTCAGCATGCTAACAGGGAAGCAAACGTAATCAACAGTCTTAAAAAGCTGTGAACGCCATGAGCTACAACAATGACTGAGCTGGCAAAATCTGCCCACTGCTGCAATAGTAGCACAGATGTTATGGGAGTAACAATCCACTTTTTTGATTAGTGTTAAAGCCCACTCCACAAGGCAGAACTCATGCTTGGCACTGTTAGCTGGACCAAAAAGTCTGTGTCTGAGTGGGTAATAAGCACTAGGAGATAGTCTACTACTATTATTCTGCTAAATGAACATAAAACAAACCACCCCCTAAAGCCTTACTCTTATACCCATAGATTAGTGAATCTCTTAATTCTCATCAGAGAGCTTTTTTTTATAATAAATGAAGATTAATACAGAGACCCACAACTTGTCAATATGCAGAGAGGAAGACACTGTGAAGTGCTCAGCTCTAAATGGGACATCTATATCACCTTCCCTCCTGCTAAAACTCAAAGATTATCACAGAAGAGGAAGCAGAGATATTATAGGAGCCAGAGGTATTGGACTTCTGCAGCACAGGAGTATTTGCTGGATATGACAGTGTTATGACAGACATGATCTCACACTGGCTGTAACTTGCACAAGATTAAGCCCGTCAAAATCCCAGCATGGATCAAGCCAATTGAGGGCTGCTGGGAGAGGGATAATCAGTTTTCTTCATGGAGGTGGCCACTGAGAGACTGCTCATGCCCCAGTAGATGGTCCTGTACCCATGAGCATCTAAGACTAAGTAGGCTTAAAAACAAAGTGGGGGAATAGTGAAGAAAATGGATGTAAGCATGTCTGAAATGATTAAACAAAAAATTAAAAAAAATATTCCTATGTTCAGAAGAGACATTGGCCTGAGTCTTTCCTTTCCCTTCTTTCCCTTCTCTTTTCTGCTTCCACTCCCTCCCTCCCTCCCTCCCTCCCTCCTTCCCTCCCTCCTTCCCTCTTTATTTGATTTTAGTGTAAGGTAACACAGACTTTTTAAAAACGTTTGGTGTTCCTTCTCTTTCTATATTTCTGATGTTTTTAAACATCATTGATATTGCTTTACCTTTATACCGCTATTAGAGTGCAGTACTGAAACTATCTGTGCTTGAAATTATATTAATTGTAAGATATTTATTACTGTTTTAATATCTAAGGTGCATCATTATGTGGTTTATGGGAATTCTTGCTGAGTTTTTAAACATACAGGTGCTTGTAGCTATGAACATCGTTTTCAGGAATTCTTTCACTGTATCCCAGGACTTGGCATGCTGAACTTTTATGTTCATTAGAGTCTAAGAATTTTTAAAATTTATTATTGACTTCTTCAATTCCCGTGCACCATCCAATAGTATATTAATGAATCTCCTGTGTTTCCTAAGACTTTCTTTAGACTCATATAAAATCTTGTTTAGAGGGCCAAGTAAATGGCACAACATAAACTAAGCCTCAGAGTTAGGAGGCTAAGTGATAAAGCATGGTTTCAGGAAGAACAAGCCTTTGGAATGTTAGAAAAATGATTTATTTAAGTGCTGTCCAAACCTCCAGTCATGGGTGAAAATATATATCCTGGGTTTTGCTTCAGAAAATTTACTCTCTGGAGTATGAGACAATTTCTATTCTAGAAATTCAGTGGTATCTTGATAAAGAAACTGTGTTTCCATTCTCATGTGACATTGGATGTCTCTGGGAAGTTTCTCTAACTCTAAACTCTGAGGATTCTAGGGCAATTGTAACCTATTTTAAGTGGTTTGCATATCTCCAGTGAAACAGACCTGGCCTTCTTAGGCAGAAGGATGTCCGTAAACTAGCCTGGAGTTCCTGGGTTTTGTTTTGCTTGATTGCATCCTTTCAAATCTAGTTTCTTAAAAAAATATTTTATTTATCATCTTTATTTTATGTGTGTGTGTATATTGTCTGCATGTAGGTAAGTGCACCTGTGTCCTGCAATGCCCGCGGAGGACAGAGAGGCTGTCAGATCTCCTGGAACTGGAATTATGGACAGTTGTTAGTTGCCATGTGGGAGCTGGAATTCAAACCTGGGTCTTCTGCAAGAACAACCACTGTTCTTTACCACTGAGCCATCTCTCCAGCCCCCCAAACATAGTTCTTAAATTAACTTTTCTTAGTATGTCTTAAATTGTTTCATCATATAAAGTAATGGGTTTCACTCTGGCACCTTCATGCACTTGTTTTGTTAATCCCTTCCCTGTTGGTGACCCACCTGCTGGTCCATTTTCTCCTCCAAGAATGCCTGCTGTTTTCGCATTGTATGGATTGTACTACTCTCTTGTTTTTTGTTTGTTTTCTCTTTTCTCCCTCCCTCTAAGTCATATTTTCCCTCTTTGAAAGTCCTCTTTTATGATTTATATCCCTCCACACACATATAGATACTTATGAGAAACATATGCAGTATTTATCCTCCTGATTTTAGGTTGCTTTTTCTTTTTTCATATGCTAACTTCCAGTTCTATCCATTTTCCTGAAAATATCAGTGTTTCATTTTCTTTAGAGCTGAATGAATTCCATAGTGTAAATGTATCAATTTTCTTTATCCTAAAACTTGTTGAATGTCTAGGTTGATTCTATTTCCTAGTTTTTATTTTTAAATTTTTACAAAAACTTTATTGAGAATTTCATATATGTATATAAGGTGTTTTGATCAAATCCGTGCCCACTGCCTCCCCTCCAACATTCACCCCTTGAAGAGGTAACCCTAAAATCTTTTAAGGATTAGATACAAGTTCCCAAATACTTTTGACATTTTTGGCCTTTGGAACAGAATATGTTACTAAAAGGCCCAAGAACATTTTGACTTTTAGCCAAGAGACTGGCTACTTTTCTTTGGGGTCTTTTTACTCTAACGGCCTAGCCAATTCTTACCTCCTATTCTTATCACACCATCCTCTTTTGTAATCCCAAAGATTAGGGATTGGATCATACTGTGGTAGGAGAGTAGCAACTGGAGAGAAAGACATTAAGGTTCATGTAGAAAAAAATGCACTTGTCAGAGAAAGGCAGGAAACCCTTCTCCACCTACATAGACCAGATCGTGCTCAAAAAAAAGAATGGAATACACACATGTGGAAGAGGCCCATGCTATGTAAATGATCTGTGAAAGGTCCTGGGGGTGCTGGTGGCCCAGAGCTTTTAGAGCACAGGCTTGCCCCTCAGCTCATTGGCCTACTCTCAAGACTTGGAGTGCTTTCCTTTTCTGAATAAACTGTCTCTATTTCTATTCATGACCATTGGTCTGGTGCAATTCTTTTTCATGGAGCTCAAGAGCCTGGAAGCTTCACTGGGTGCCTTTGGACTTATCTCTGCCTGTAACAATACTGTCAATTTTTACTTTGCTGAGAAATCTTCATAATGATTTCCATAGTGGGTATATAAGTTTAAATTTCTTTCTATTTTTAAAAATATTTTATTTTTTATTTATTTTATGTGTATGAGTGTCTTGCCTAGATGTATATAAGTGCACCCATGTCATGCAAAGCCTGCAAAAGCTAGAAAAACATATTGAATCCTCCTGGAACTGGAGTTACAGATGGGTCTTAGCTGCCATGTAGGTGCTGGGAATTGAACTCAAGTCTTCTACAAGAGCAGCCAGTGATCTTAACTGCTGAGCCATCTCTCCAACCCTTTACAGCATTTGTTAAAGAGGATATATATTTTTTTTCAGTAGAAATTCTTGACATTTTTGTGAACTATTAGATGGCTACAGCTGTGTGGATTTATTTCTGGATTCTCTATTCAATTTCCTTGGTCCATATATCATTCTCGGTGCCTGTATCATGCTGTCATTGTTACTATGGCTTTGTGATAAGCTTTGAGATCAGGTTTTGGATACTGCTGTGCTGTTCTACTTTGAAATTCTTGTTGGAGTTTTTTGTGTCTGTATGAATTTTAGGATTTTTTTTCTATTTTTGCAAGGGATGCCATTGTAATTTTTATGGGGATTGAATCTAATCTGTACACCATTTTTTTTGTAATAAAGTAATTTTTCTAATGTTATTTCTACCAATCCATGGGTATGGAAACTCTTTCCATCATCTAGTGTCTTCTTCAATTCATTTTTTCAGCGTCTTAAAGTTTTACTTGCAGATATTGTTCACTGCAGTTTCCAAATATAACCATTATTTCTAAAATTGTCAGTATTATTAAAGATACTTATTTTATGTTATTTTATAACATTTATCGAGTCTGTTTTCTGACAATTTAATGGATATATAAAGTTATTTTATTTCTTGAAGCTCTTTGTGTGGGATACATATTTCCACGCAAGATTTGGGTTTTCACCAGTTTGTTTTGGTATGTAGAGATGCTACTGTGCTTTTTTTATGTTGATTTTCTATACTATAACTTTGCTGAAAATATTTACCTTGTCTTAGAGTTTTCTGATAGAGTTTGTAGGGTCTTTGAGTAAGCATCCCTTCTGCAAATAGTGATAGTTTTACTTCTTTATACATATTTTGTTACTTTATCTTCTCTTATTTTTGTAGGAAAGACTCTGAGAATTATATTGCATTAGAATGGAGAGAGTGGGCACCCTTGGCTCACTGCGGATTTTAGAGGACATGCTGTCAGTTTCTTCTCATTTATTTAAGTGTAGGCTTTAGGTCATCATATCAATACTCTCTTATCTCTCTTATGCTGAGATATGCTTTTCTATTCCTACATTCTTCAGGATATTTATGAAGAAAGCATGCTGAACTTTGCCAAGTGCTTTGCCTGTTCCACAACTATCATGTTGTGTCTTTATGTCTATTTAGCTGCTCTATACTTTTATCAAAATATAATTGTCTAGGACACAGACTTACAACATGGCACTGTCATTCATAATAAGTATTTATCAAAGATAAATAAAAACATATTCCATAAAAAGACCTTTACATAAATGTTCTTAGAGCATTAGTCATAAGAAAATTTTGAACTAAGCTGAGTTTTCTATCGTCGTCAATAAACACTTTAGAACATTAAGGAAATTATTATATAATAAAAAGAGAAGGGGTAAAAGATGAAAGATTTATATGGTTTGCAAAGCAACGGTCTTGTGGCTGCACACCTCTGTGTCCTCAACTCTTACTTCCCTGACCCTGCTCTTCTTGGATGTTTCCTAAGCCTTGGAGAAATTTATTCAGTTAGAAAACTATTTTACAATGCATATACAAAGAAGCTCAAAATATCAAATGATTATGAAATCTTTTTACATCAACAGAATAATATGTGACTAAAATTAATCTTTTCCTGTGTACAGTAGATTTATTATTTTCATTTTATGCCACTCATTAGCTGCAAATCCATGAGTTAATGCTTCTAAACTTTATTATATTCTCTTACATTGCTCACTTGTAACATAAAGGGCAACCAGAGCTCATATCACCTTGAAATATGAATTCAAGGTTTGCTGTTCATGTGGCGTATTTCTCACTGTACACATTGCTGCTGGAACAATTATCATATTCATTTTGTGCTTTTGGCTTTTCACAGAACTATTGCATTTCATTAACAATTAAGGTCATGCTCTGTTCTCAGAAGCACATCCTTTGCCACTGCTCACAATCCTAGTATACTATTAGTAGTGCCGGCTCTGGTTCACATTTATTTTGGAGTTGTGATGAGTTATCACAGTGAGGTCTAAATTAAGGCCTTCTAAAATTCTACTGTTAACAGTTATACTGGACACTAATACATATTTCAATAATTTCAGTGGGTCAGATTAACATGGCTTTGTGTCATATTATAAAAGATGAATGAATGTGTCAGTTCTGATTATTCTGAAAGGAAGGATATTTCCAAGTGGATTTTTCAAAATTCACATATATTACTAACTAGTAGTTTAAGGACATGCAATTATTGTTATAGTTTATTAAAATTAGATGTTTCTGTCAATCAAAATTCCATCGTTCACTCCCCCCTTACTTTTCCTTTTCCATGACTTTTCCAACAAAATTAAACATTTCAATTCTTAAAATTTTTACATTGATTTATTTTGAGAGAGAGAGAGAGAGAGAGAGAGAGAGAGAGAGAGAGAGTGGCATATGTGCCAACAGATGTGCATGTAAGCTGTGTGCAAGTGCAGAGTTCAGAGTTCAGACTGGAGTTCCCGTCTCCCTCTTTCCTTTGAGGCACGGTCTCTCCAATGGCACTGTACATGTATGGAAACGAGGACAGCTCCTGGAAACTGGTTCTCTCCTTCCACTTTGTGCGTTCTGAGGCTCAACCTCAGGCCTGAACCTGCTAAGCCACCTTGCAGGCCTCAAAGTAAACAACTTTATGAAAGCTAAATAGTTAAATAGAGAAACATTTTGGCATGTCAGTTTCCTCTTGGGAAACTAAGGCTGTTACTGAAAATACATAAATTACTGTCTTAGAAGAGCTGTGTAAATCACACTTAGATTTGACAATTCATCTTTCATATGAGATGTTACCGAATGGACTAAAGACATTTATGATAAGGACATCAGAGACCAGCAGTACTCTATCCAGCCTATGTGCTGTGGGTAATGCTGTCTACTTCCTCGACAGAGGTGCAAAATATATTTAATAATCCACTGCTTATTTCTGGATAATGTGAGAAAACTTTACAGCAAACATGTCCTGTGTTTTGAAGAAAAGGAAGTTCTAATCCAAATTTTCTCTCATGGTCTTAAGTGAGTGGTGCATGAGTCCTGTCCCATCTCTAGACCGAAGAACTTTAAAAACATGATTTTTCTATCAAATCATTCTTAATCAGAAAACCAACCTCTATGAAATGACCAAAAGTAGGGAATGCTAAGAATTTGAGGACAAATGAACAATAATTATAATTTAAAACTATAATTTTAAAAATTAAATTATAATTTAAAATTATAACTGGAGAGATGAATTAGCAGTTAAGAGCACTGGCTACTCTTGGGGAGGACTAGGGTTTGGTTGCCCTCACCCACATGGCATCTAATGACTGTCAGTAACTCTGGTTCCAGGGGATCTGACACCCACTTCTGACCTTGGTGGGCATTGCATGCCATGAGTGCACTTACATACATGCAGGCAATATACTCATAGATACAAGATAAAAATAATAAATAAAATATTTTTTTAAATTTCAGATAACATTGAAAAATAAATTATGAGTCTAATCATTGGGCTCTGACTTCAGCTACACACAAGTCTTGTCATTGCATCTTTTATTACTGATGTGGATTTTTTCACATTCATGCCAAACTCATATTTTCCTAATTTTTGTACCATGTATTTTAGTTTTTTACAGATCAAAATAAAGAGAGGTGGAGAAGAGTTGGTCTCATAGCCACTGCCTTAGTCTGGATAATCAGCTCAATTTTTGAATGTCTAACAATATACATTTAATAAATTTCCACTTACATACAATTTTGATTATATTTTAAGTGAATTTCTTATAATTTCTGTTCAAAACTCATTGTAAATATATAATTTGTGTGTGTACCAGATCAATTAGCAAAACAGTGATAAACTCCCTCAATTTGCAACCAATGGATGTGCAACCAATCAAAAGGATAATAACGAGCTGCTTAAATTCCCTTTTTTATACGTATTACTTATAGTCCAATTGTTAATAATTTCTAAAAATTACTTTTTATGAATTCTGATGTTAGTTTAACTTCTGTTTTAGTTTGCAACTAAATGGAACTGGAATCATTTAACACAGATTATCATTTTGTGAGTTTTGTACATGTTTTCTAAAGCTGTAGTTTAAAAATGTTTATTATTTTTAGTATTCCACTTTATAAATATGCCACAATAAATTTATCATTGGACTATTTAGAAGCATTTGTCTCTTTTAGAACAAGATTTATATTATTTTGATCCTGTGTTATTCCTGTCTTGTAAAGTGGCTTACCGAAAGTCAGTTATGCAGCCAGTAAAAGAATTTACCAAAGGTATAAAAAGGAGAATTTATTAAAATACAGTGCAAAGAAGCAGCAAGTAAGCTCCCAGAAAGGGGATATTGTGATTGACAGGGAGTGAAAATTATTTTCTAACAGTTAAGAGGTTACTTGATCTTATCATTATAGGCCGCTTATATGGGTTCGGCACTTGGATAGAAAAAGCAGACCTTTTGTTTGTTTTGTTCCATAGTACATTTTACAGCATATGTTGTTTTTCTTGAGACTGACCATTTGTGTAGAAGCCATGGTTACTAGGGCTAGGCTTAGATGTCTGTGTAGAAACCATACATTGTTGAGAGTCCGGTACCAAATGGACATGAGCTGATTATTGATGTCTGAGAATTTTGCTTTTAGCTTTTGTCTTTTGCCCTTCAACTTTTAATACCCTCCTCTACTTATTAAATGAGTTGGGGGACCTGAAGTTTCATGTTCCAGGCATCTCAAAGTCAACACAGGGAGATAGATATGTGTAACTACAATACAAAATTTACCAAACTGCATAGTAAATTTTAGGTCATTTATAAATATATAAGTCATCAAAAAACTGGGAATCATTTACACTTTTATTGTAACTATTTCTATATTGTATTTTTGCTTAAAAACATACATATTCTTGATTTTAAAAAATATTTAATGTAAACAATACTTAAGTATGTAGTAGTTACTTATAGATCTCAATAGATAACTTTATGGTGTTGAATAATAATTTTATATCTTTTATATTTTATAAATTCATATTATCAAACATTGATATATTTTTTAGATAACTGGAACCATGTACTTAAGTCAGGTAGTACCCAACTGTATAATAAAGTCATGATAATCTACCAAGAAGTCAGAACACCTCAGGGAGTAATGCAAGATGTTAGCAGCTGATATTTGCTCCTAGCATTGAATCAAAAAAAAAAAAAATAGTAACTGGTGTCATAATTTAAAGCCCTAGCCAATCTCAACCTAAAGCCAGGAGATTATTTCACTGCTTTCATTATTGAGTTTACCAAAAAAAAATCAGAGTACAAATTTAGTGAATTCAGAAATGTCTTACAGCCTCTGTGATAGTGAATGGGGTTCGTAAGAATTGACTGGTTGTTAATGAAGAAATACACCAGGGCATCAAGATAAGCTAGGCAGCACAATCATAGTTTTGCTGTCTTTTTCCTAAGCTATAAAGAATAATAGGTAACACTGGGACTTAAGAAATGTGATTTCTCCATTAATGTTAAAAAAGTAATATCTGAGGCTGGAGAGATGGCTCAGCTGTTAAGAGTGCATATTGGTCTTCCAGAAGACTGGAGTTTGGTTCCCAACACCCACATTACTCAACTCACCACCCCTTGTAACTCATGTTCCAAGGAATCTGATGCTTGTCAGTTCTTTGCAGACACCCAAACTCACCTCACATCATATCAGACACACACACACACACACAAACACACACACACAAACACACACATAAATAAAAATAAAAACAAATGTTTCAAAAAAGAATATTTGTAATTTGAGAATATTCCTTTTTGTGTAAGGATTGATTAAGCAATCAGACATTTGTTTTCACACAAAATTTTTCACAAGAATCACAGATATTTTCAGCATAATTAATTCATTACAATTATTATATTTTCATTAGCTTAGTTTTAGGAATAAAAAACAAAAAAATTAAAATTCTATTATTACCCAATTTTCTTCTATTTTCCTCTGATTTTATAAGGAATCTAGGTCACTAATTAAAAATTAAAGATGAACATATTATAATACTTTATGTTGTTAAAATTATGAACAATTAAATGTGTCTTGAAAGTTTAAGTATCTACACAAATAAACACAAAACATGTGCAAACACAGTTTTAATCCTCATAAATGCACACTTAGGCATCCCACTGCCTTTTGTATTCCTGATTTACATCACCCAGCAGTCAGTTCTGATTTGTCTTTTGTTTATGCAGTGAGAGTGGCTAACACTTCAGATGTACCTGCGGCTGCCACCATCTCATTGCAGGAAGGAGGTACCAACATTTGATACCAATATTTGAAAGTAACAGAGCCTATACATTCAGTCAGGTCTGTAAATGGAGTAGCAGAACCAGTACAAACTGAGAAAGAGAATGGGTTTCTGGGTTTAAGACCAATTTTAACCACTTTGTTTTTCCCACAACTGACAGCTTATGGAAAGGTATTTGAACTGAATTTGACATTTATGACCATTATCAATACATCTTAACCATAAAGATGATCAGATAGAACCTTGCAGATGTCTCGCCCTTTGTTTTCCTTACTTCCCCCTGGTCAACCTCATTATCTGCCCATTCGCCTCCAACTTTGACCCCTTCCTGACCACACTGGTGTTCCCACTGACCTGGCATTGTTATCCAACCACATGGCTCCATCTACCACCCATCTGTTATGTCATACATTAAAAAATACACAGAGTCAAAGTGGAGGAAGTTTCAAGGATACAGTAACAAATGGGACATATCTAATTGAAGTCTATGGTTTAGTGATAGAACAGAAAATAAACATGTAAGATGAAGTCTAATTTATAGAATGAAATGCCGCTGTGTGAAATTTATACTTAAACATATCTTAAATAGTAAGTGATTGTCTAACAGAGCTGGAGTTGGGAATAATTTTGTAGGTAGAGGTCACAACGCATGTAGAAACCTACAGGCAGGAACAATATAGCCCATTGGATGAACAGAAACAAATCAAGGTAAGTAGAGAAGGGATTTGTAGTGGGTCTATGTCATATTACCATAAGCAGACAGGTACCAGGTCAAACATGAGTTTTAAGGAATTTCAAAATGTTGCTAGTATAATAGAAAGTATTGTGGCTTGAAAGTCCATTAAAAGCTTGAATAGAAAATGGCAAGAGTCTATAATCATGTGAACTGTTTGGGGCACAGTGCAGATGCACAGAGTTCAGCAAATACCTATTAGGAAGCCGCTGGTACCAGGTACTGTGTCAGGCAGTGAACAATCTTTGTAACTCCAGTTCAGGGGGATCTGATGCCCTCTTCTGTCCTCTGTGGGCAGTGCACACATGTGATACACTAGCATGAATGCAGACAAGACACTTATACACATACAATAAAAGAAATTTAACCACAAAAAGTTTTAAGGGGAGACACATGTGATTTTGGATGTTTCAAGTTGAGCTACATATTATTCACACAAGTAAATGTGGATAATAGGGAGATTTAATACATGAGTTTGGCATTTAGAAAATAATAGTAAGACCCATTGTGCAAGATGGTGAACACAAAGCACACGAGGCCATTTAGCTTGCCCAATAATGTGGTCATTAAGAGGTAGTAAGGATAACAGTTTTCTCACTTTTGGATTAGGCTCAATGCACTTGTCTTTATTTTTCTATTCAGCTGCTTTAACAAGGCTTACTTCATCTATTCAAGAGCATTCTTTTTGCCAGATGATCACAGCAATAAAAGAACTTCTCATATTCACCTGGCTTATGTGGAGGGAATACTCAAAAAAGAGAAAAAAAGATGCTGAGTGAAGCAAATTTGCATGTCTATCTTACCCAGAATCTCAGTAGTTTTTGTCTTTAAATACATTGCATTTAAACCATGTTACACACGTGTATTTATGCAAACCAATATTAAACTAATCATTCCTATGAAGTATAATATAATTCATTATATTTTCATCATGTGTCTGATTGTAAGATACTGATCTTTTCCCTCCAACTTCTCTCTGTCTGACAGCCTTGCTGACTTCTTTTCATTTCTTGTTCTTGCTTTATGCCTTCCTCTCTTCCATTATTCCTTCACTTATAGTACAAACTGTACAGAGACATTATAACCCAATAATTGAGTCCTAATTCGAAGCCAGGTGCCTGGGATGGGTCCTGAAAGTTGTTGGTTGCTGTGTCTTAGCTGCTGGTCTCTAGCAGGTGTGCCCATAGCTCCTTCATAGTATTGCTGGGTACGGGAAAGAAAAGCATGTGTGTTAGAACCTGGAACACAACAAATGTAGACATAGGTACAAAAATTATAGGTGAATAAATTGAGATAGTAAAATCATGAATGTCCTCTGCTAATCACATTTCATGACTCAAGGTCTATAAGAACAAATAGGATCAGACATGAAAAGAAATAATGCTTATTATAGTGGTATTTGGTTATCAATGTAGATAAGCAACACAAGAACTGGAAAGAAGCTGTTTTATATAAAGGGAAAGTTTCACAAAAAATAAGTATCTTCTTATCTAACTGATAAGTCATAGTTTCTTTACTTGATACTACTGTCTCTTTATAAATATAGAACTGAAAACATGGTATTTCTTCATATGACTGCCAAGGACAATAATCTGAAGGAAAGTAGCAATATATTTAATTTTCCATTTATTTAGTCAGCAAGATTATCAACATGTGATTCCATGGTCAAATTATGACTAGATGGGGTATGGTGGTTTAAATAGAATGTCCCCCATAGGCTCTAAGTATTGGAAAATTTTGTCCCCAGTTGGTGGTCCTCTTTGGGGAAGTCTTAGAAGGTGTGGACATGCTGGAGGAAGCACTTCATCTGGGGCTGGCCTGCAGAGGTATCAAGCCTTGCCAGGTCTCCGGTCCTGCTCTGCTTCCTGTGCCTGGTTGAAGATGTGAGGGCTTAGCTTCTGCTCCTACTCCAGCCACCTCTGCCACCATGCCTCCCCGCCATGATGGACTCTTGCCCTTTGAGGCCTTAAGCTAAATAAACTTTTCCTTTCATAAGTTCCCTTAATCAAGGTGTTTCTATCACAGGAACAGAAAAGTAACCAATACATGGGGAGAGTGGAGGAAGTCATGGTTAATCAGAAACCTAAACACCAGCAGAAGTGACTAGAGCATGAGTTTCAGCTAGAATGTACTGACCATTAAAGAAATAGTTCCTTCTGAACTTATTTTAAAACAATATTTCTGTGTGAGTCCATGGTAACTTCTACTCAACAGGTCTCCTATTAAAAATAATGCATATTCAAGAAACTATACAGCACCAGTATTTTCTGAGTACGTCTTTGGAAAGTTGGCTTGTGATCATATATCTAAATCAAACAAAACAGTGTTTTAGATTTATTTATTTTTATTTTTTTAAATTTTATTATTTTTTTTCTTTTTTAAATTATCCTGAATGTATGTAAGTGCACTCATGTCATGCAATGCCTGTAGAGGTCAGAAGAGGGCATTGAATTCCCCTGGAACTGGAGTTATGGACAGTTGTTAGCTACCATGTGGGTGCTGGGAATCAAACCCAGGTC
>NW_008347042.1:5969200-5987387 GCF_000622305.1 Nannospalax galili
GAGGCTGGTGGGTGTTGCAGGACCAGGGAAGTAGAGGGAGATGAGGGCAGGGCCAGGACCAGAAGCGGTGCTCCTGGAGCCCAAGAAAAGGACTGAGTTGCTCTGGGTGAGAAGGATCAGGAAGCAGTATTGGTTCCCCAGGTGTCTGGGGCCCCGAGACTAGGTATGGCGCAGGGCCCAAACCAGGAGCATAGAACGGCGAGGGGGGGATGGAAGGGTGAATGTCGCTTAGGGAGTCCCGGCGCAGAGAGCTGCGCTATAGACTTACCCCAAGAGGCCTGAGGATAGTAGTGCAGGCTAGGAGAGTTAGCCAGTGGTGCAGGCCCAGGGAAGCAGAGCGAGGTGAGGGCAGGGCCAGGACCAGAAGTGGTGCTCCTGGAGCCCAAGAAAGGGACTGGTTTGCTCTGGGTGAGAAGGGTCAGGAAGCAGTATTGGTTCCCCAGGTGTCTGGGGCCCCAAGACTAGGAATGGCGCAGGGTCCAAACTAGGTGTATAGCTAAATTTTATTATTTTTATTTTATGTGTATGCGTGTATTGCCTGCATGTAAGTGCACCCATGTTGTTCAATGCCCGTGGAGGTCAGAAGAGGCTGTCAGATCCCCTGGACTGGAGTTATGGCAGTTGTTAGCTGCCATGTGGGTGCTGGGATTCAAACCTTGGTCTTCTGCTAGATTTATTTTTTGATAAAATAAATACACTTTAAAAAATGATCAAAACTCATTCAATTTTATGTCTTACAGGACTTATACTGAATTCAGTATTGTATAACTGTATTAATTCTACAGCAAACATAAAAATTTTATAGCCACTTTTGAAAGAGATGTGTCTTTGCCTCAGAAACTGTTACTGAGTATGTTAAAGCTGTAATGATGTGCTTCTCCTAAACAAATAAAAAAGAATATAAAAATAAAAAATACAAAGCAAAAATTAATAAACACATTTTAGAGAATTGATAGGCAGATTCCATTATTTCTTGCAATCTTACAAAATTTAGGAAAAAAAATCCCTGGATAATAAACACTTTCTCTTACACTCTAATCTTTAAACCCATTTTTTTCTGGGTCTACTTCAGAGCAGTGTTTCTCTGTCTCTCTGTCTCTCTGTCTCTCTCTCTCTCTCTCTCTCTCTTCTCTCTCTCTCTCTCTCTCTCTCTCTCCCCCATCTCCTCTCTTCTTCTCTTAACCCCCGTTTCCCATTCCATCTGTGTCTTCATTCTTTCTTTACAGACTTTATGTTTTAATTTTGGATTTGATAAGACGTGACTTATTTTGCTTCCACCTCCCCAACTCCTATAACATAACTTACAGTTATGAGCTTCTTGTGAAACATTATAACATTTTTTTTAGAAACACAGATTCTCAACCCCCCTTAAGATCAGAGGTCATCACGAAGGTATAGTTTGCACAATCACCCAAGTGTACTATCTTAATTTTGTTATTTTATTTCCCATACCTTTAAAGAAATATAAATATAGAAAGTACATCATTTAATGTTCTCATAAGACTTTAAGCGAATCGAACACTTTTCTTTATGTTCAGTTTTAAAGCAAGGTCTGTTTAACCTTATGGATAGCTGTGTCTTTGTACCTGTCAAGAAGGAGGATAGGCACAGAAATGGGTTGATGTTTCCATAAGCCAAAGTTTGTCACACATTCTCCTAACGGCCCTGAAGCAAGAGAACTTCAAATTCAGTAGATCAGTTCATTTCACCAAAATCAATCCCAGTTTTCACTCACTCAGAGCAGGCTAATTTTACAATGCTTGTTGAATTCAACAAAAATGGTTACTTTTGTTTTAAAATCTATTTGTGTTTTAGTTGGGAAATGAGACAAACCTTTGACCTCTAAAATCTAACTTTTTACTAAAGTGGAACTGACTTTAATGGTCTCCATGGGAACTGTTGAAGGAAGCATGTCAGGAGGGTGTTTTACAACATAATTCCAGTAGGCTGTTATCTATTGGAAGTTTTCATTTTTAAAATTAAGGTATAATTAAGACATAAATGAAATTTACTGGCCTTCAAAACAGTAACTCAGTTGAAGTGTTTTTCCCGCATGATCATTTAGGGCTATACAATCTGGTGTGATTGTTTCCAGAACAGTGGTTTTCTTAGACATTTTTAGGCAATGCATTTGCTGATGAATATAAATAGGTCAGTGCATTATGACATATTTATCATGCAGAGCTAATTAGAAAGAGATTTGCTATGTACTAAATGAGATAATTAGAAATAAACTTGTTTTTTTCATTAATTTAAATTAGTATTGCCAGAGTAAAGTTTATATTCCATCTTTGATGTTTATCTTCAGTTTTTAGGAATTACTTGAAGCATTTTCTACCAAACATATCAGGACCTTTTAATCTACTTGATACAGTATGTATTTCTATGTCAGACACCATACTCTTTACAGAAGTATATAAGCTTTCTTTTGTAAAGAAAACTCTTTTTTTTTCAGTGTGTATAATAAATTCATGTCTTTATTAAATTCTCTTAATTAAAATATAGTATGTCTAAGGACTAGAAATGTGAGAACAGTTTGTTGTGTTAACTTGACTCTTGGATTACATGTCAAAGGAGAGGCTCGCAGGTCCTTGAGAAGAGCATTTCTAGGTTATCGGGGTATATATCTCATAAATAAGTTTATAATTGAAATATTTCTAAAGTAAATGTCTTTAGAAAAGAAGTGTCAGGAGCCTATGATGTGGAAAAAGCCTGTCTTAAACTATGTAGTTGAAACAAACTGTGGTTCCTCTTGGTCTTGGCAGAATGAGTAGTCTTTCTCTTTGTTTAGCTTTAGATGGAGCATTATTACTGGCCGTCAACTGTTTCTTGTGTGGTCCTATCTGAAGGTCTCAGGGACTTTGTTACTTCAGCCTTTATTGGAAAGCAGAACAAATACTAATCTATGTTTGCACATGAATATTTCATGTACACAAAAATGTCACACACATGCATGTCAGATGGAGAGATTCCAAATTTTCATCATTTGCAGTGTTTTGTTTTTAATTGAAAATAAAATCCATTGGACAGATTATATGCACAGTATATGTCACGTTCAATATTGCTAAATGAATGGAGCTTATTTAGGAATTCTGCACAGGTTACCTAGATTTTTCAGGGACTGGTGTGTTGGGTATGTGTTCATCTTACACATTTCCTCTTTAATGCTTCCTGTACATTATTCTTTGCTTGAATGTATCTACAGATGATGCTATAAATTATAAAAAAATATGAAATGTATCTGACTCATATTATGAAATACCTTTGCATGTATTTTCATTGTATTCACATAAAATTTAAGGAATGATATCACATTTTAAGTAACTATAACATTCCTCTATCATAGAACCTGTCCCCGAACAATTGTGAGTGCGTGTGTGTGTGTGTGTGTGTGTGTGTGTGTGTGTGTGTGTGTGTGTGATTGGTTTTGGAAGTATTTTCTAGTTAGCAATAAGTATTTTTCATAAAATTCAAGTCATGTAAAAATATTGCTGTATGGTAAAATAACTGCAGGGAACAGAGAAAGTTGACAGTTTTATCAAATAATTATCTGGGGGGCAGTGTTTCTGAAGTGGGAAAAATGCACACCAGGTGGTACAAAATGGAACATGCTTCAAGGCAGAAAAAAGTACAGTGCTCTAAGCAATGGCTACTCAGCGGCTTACTGAGGGTCATAGTTTAGTAAGAATATGTTGAGTGCATTGAATAGGGTAGATTAAACAGGAGAGGAAGCAGGTTCTTAGGGAAATGGTATGTGCCAAATTATAACAATAGTAATGAAGCTTGAGCTCTGGAGGTTTTAAAATCCTTGGAGTCAGAAGTGATGGTGAATATTGGGGTTTTCAATGAAAGGAGGGTGTGTTGTGAAGGATTTTTTGTGTGCTTAGAAATTGCCAACCTTTGTGGAAGCAAATATTCGAAGACAAATTTTTGTTTAGTTTTAGTGGGAATCAAATCCAGGGTCTTACAGATGCTAGTCAAGTGTCCGACACTGAGCTACACTCAAACTCTACAAAGCAAGTTTTAGAGTGTTTTGCAATGAAGCCATCTCTGTACAAGGCACCTTCAGCCTACTGTTGCTTTGTGTTTGCAGGGCGTATTACCCTGACAACATACTTATTTGTGCTCCTAAGCCACTAATGTAAAAGGGAGACTCTAACAGCTAATTCACAGTTATGCTCTTTCCAGGGTCCTAAGCTTTTTTGTACTGGTAACTTTTCTCGGCTTCAGTCAATTGTTATAGTATTGATTCCAGAACACTTCTGTCTTGCTAATAAAGTGATGAGTATTCATGTAAGGCAAGTACTGTTTAAGTCTGAGTTCCTTTAGAAGAGTAAAAGGACTCCAGGTTCAGAGGAAGTTTCTAAAGAATGATAAGTCACCAGGAAGTTCCTTCAGAAAACTCAGGAAAAAAGTGTGTTTTCTTTAGATGTTGAAGCGAATATAAATCTAATTGTTTAAAAAAATCTTATTATGTGTTAATACATTCTTTGAAAATCTGTCAACTTACTTGAGAAGTATTTACAAAGCTGAAATGAATTATTTATTAATTAAATGCTTGGTGATCTATGTGTCAATTTTCACTTTTGATGTGGAAAGTTGTTTTTTCTAGGAAAGTGCTACTGCTAAGTGATAATTAATGCCTTCCTAGGGCCTGACAAATGAGTACTCTGGTCCATTTAGTTTTAGACTGCCAAGAACAGTCCTCATTTTATGAACTAAGAGGCCAATTTCTTAGACTGTTAGTCACTCAAAGGGCACCTGCAATGCACAGAGATCTGGACTGGACTGGCTTGGAATTCTGATTCCATTACTTCCTCAATTTGTAAGGTTGATCAAACTGATGCAAGAAATAATTTCATATTAACTGATAAAGTAGATATTAGCAAACAATTTTGAATATAAAATTATGTATAATATCCAATTTGTTGTCATTGTGGCATAAATATGTCATTATTTTTAGAGCCATTATTTTTTCTCTATTATTTATTTTGCCAAGTGTGCATTTTATCACAGTAGACCTCTTTAAAGAACTTGTTATGTTAGTGTAAAAGTTATTGATATTTTGAATCAATTACATACCTCCAATTAGATAAATATTTATATACCCAGGCACAAACCCATGATCAAAGCTGAAACCTAAGTAAAAGCAATACTGCTTTGAGTTTACTTTCCTCTACTCCCCTTATCCCAAAGTAAAGTGTACTTCTCACCAAAATCTTTAATTCAAACGCTATTTTCAGGCAAGTGTGGTATCATATAACTTTAATCCTAGCATTCCAGAGGCAAAGGAAGGCAGATATCTGTGAGTTCAAGGGAAGTCTGGTCTACATAGCAAATTACAGTCCAGCAGGGCTACATAGTGAGTCCTTGTCTTAAAAAAAAAAAAAAGCCATCTTCCTTCCTGAGCCTAAATCCCATATCAGTGGCTTTAAAATCTCTGCTGTCAGTATAACCCAAAGCATAAGAATATTGTTGTCCCATTTACTTGTTATGCTATCATTAAACCTGAACAAAAGTAAAATTTGGTTCCTACTTTTGAAAAGGTCATGGTCCTCCAGTTAATCACCATACTCAATTTTTCAAAGATTTGGGCATGCTGTCTCAACTGTTGAAAATACTGCTGTCATAGACGTGGCCTGCAGGTATCTCTTTAGTATGCTGAGTTTATTTTCTGAGACTTTTGGAACTGGTGCTCTCTTGAGCTGAGAGGTTTGTGAAATATCTTCAGTTTCTTCCTACATATTTGTCATGTCAAATGTTTAAAAATCAACTTTTCAGGCCCAGTGGGACTAGTTTTTTTTCAGTCTATCTAATATATTTGATAAGTTTTTATAAGCAGAATTAATTTTTAATTTGGCTAGACACACATAAAGTTTAGTTTATGATCACCAGCTTTAATTCAGCTCTGGTTCTATAGTTATGCTTCGGAAAGTATTTGAGGTATGATTGTCCATGCTTATGAAGCAGAAAACATGCTGCAGTCTCTAATATTGTTACCAGAATTTGGGATGGTCCCTTCATGGTTGCCAGAGGATACAAGGAAATCAGGGTCTCCTCCTGGGGTTCTTGATCTTGTTAATAAAGAAAACTGTAAAAATGTTTTTTCAATTGTTTTTCTTTTATGTGGAAGAGTGTTTTGCTTCAATGTATGTAAGTGCACCTGTGTTGTACAATGCCTGTGGAGGCCAGAAGAAGGCATCAGATCCCTGAAAGTGGAGTTACAGATGGTTGTTAGCCACCATGTTGCTGCTTGGAACTGAAACCCTTGTCCTCCTGAAGAGCAGTCAGTGTTCTTAACCGATGAGCCATCTCTCTGGCCATAATAAGGGAATATAGGAACAAACTTAGAGTGTATCTCAGGATAGTTTTATTAGAGTTTAAAAGAAAAACATCAGGGTAGACAAGCTGTAAATCTAAGCACCTGCCCAGAGGAAGAGGCTGCAAAAGAGAAGGAAAAGTTCAGCTGACATGGAGGCCAGCTATCCAAATGGTAGGGAATAATCTTTAGAGAAAAAGTAAGTAAGCCCAACATACCAGAGAAAGCATACTTAGAACAGAGCTAGAAAGAAGTAAGGAAATATGCTTTTCTGAGTAATTCAGTTTTCTGAATTACTTAGAAAAGCAGTAGACTTTCAAAGAGGCATGACTGTTGTTCTACTCTAATAAGCTGGAATTCTGGGAAAGAGAGATAGAGCATCTTATTAAAGGAATGATTATTCTGCCTATGCCCTTAGCATGATTTAAGGTAATTCAGCCTTTTCAGAGTGGTCTTTTGGCCAGGTGATTGCCTAGCCCAACTGGAATGCTAGGTCTCCACCCAGGCCAGACATTTGATTCTCTTGACCCGAAGGAATTTTTCCTTAATGGGTCTTTATTGCTACTCTAGCTATATAAGAAATGAAAAGTTTGCTCTGTATTGAGGAATCTTTTTACTAATATGCATTAATTGTGTGTATTAATGGAACTCAGCGGTATTTTTATAAATTCGTGCAGCATGCACTGATCAAATTTAAATTTTCTTTTTTTTCATTCTCTGTCTCCCCTTTCTAATCCCTGGTAATCACTAGTCTACTTTAAAGTCAATTTATTTTAGCTTCCACTTGTTGTGAATACATGAAGAATTTGTTTTTCTGTGTCTGGATTATTTCTCACCACAATATGCTCTAATTCCATCCATTTTTTAGAAATGATTGAATTTCATCCTCATATATGGTTGAAGCCTAATCCATTGTTTATATATCCCAGATTTCCTTTATTTATTCATCTGTTGATGGGCAGCTATGATAATTCCATATCTTAGCTATTGTGAATCCTACTGCATTAAACATAAGCCCATAGATATCTACTGAATGTACTGAGTTCGTTTTCTCTAACTTTTGTATTTGATTCTCTTTTTCCCTCAGTCTGAAAGATACATTTCTGATTTATTCTTTATGAACTGAATGTGGAAAGGCCAGCTTCTCTGAGGTTTACTCTGACTTTTGTACTCACAACTAAAATCTTTTCTTCTAGGATTTCATGATCTCTGCCTTGGTTTCTCCTATGGCGTAACTCTTTTACTTTGTAATAAAACTATGCTAATTTCTCCTCATTGGTGTCTCCTGAAGATCAAGGTCCTATCTAGTTTGGTCCCTGCTCCATGTACTGTTCATAGAATATTTCTTGGCACAATGCATCAGGATGCTCCACCAGCATCATCATCTCCCATCCTAAGTAATGAACTGTAATAGACATTTCCTCATTTTGACATTTTTTGTTTCTTAACTCTTCAGTAGCTAAGTACTTTTTAACTTTTCAAAGTTTGATTATTCAGGCTATAAAATTAGGCATATGTGAGGAAATGACAGCAATTGTCAAGATGATAAAAATCTAATAAATTATGTGAATTAATGCACATTAAAAAGAAACACAAAATAATCTGAAATTAAAATATCAGGATGAATATCATAATATAGCTCTCATTTTTATGTCTTGACAATGTTTCTGAATCAATAACAATGTAATAAATTTTGTTGGGAAATTAATGCTGGAATTTGGCCCATGTATGGAGATTATTTCCAACTCTGTTTCCATCTGCTTAAACCGGGGACCTCATTGTTAATATCTGATTAGAATCTGTGTGTTTTAATACCAGGTAAGGGGAGACATAAGTCCAGGTATGCACAACTAACACCAAACTAGTCAGAGTATGCGTCAGGTAACTATGACTTAATTTGAACATGTGTGCACTGAATCTCACGCATTTCATTAACATGAATTGAGAAGTGAGATGTTATTTTGGTTCATTTCAAAATAAGGTCTTGGTGCTTCATAGTGTTGTAAACTGAGAATATCACTCAAAAAGTGAAGAAATTGAAACATTAGTAAAAAAATACCAAATAGTTTCTTATTGTGGAGTCTCTCTGTGATCAACTTATGTATATTCTTCTCTAGTTGCATATGCCATTGTGTTTTCTTAGTGTGTTACACTGAAAAAATTTCATATAGTGGTAGTATAATCTATGTGAATACATTAATACTAAGTTTATAAGGGAATAATTACCATATTTTATTATAATTTCATTTACTACTATCATAATTTTATCAATATGCATAGTCTTTAGAAACAGTGATACTTTGAGGCCTGAAGGGATGAGATGAGCAATTAATTGCTTATGGTGCTTCACAACTGCCTGGAACTCCAGGAGTTCAGGAGATTCAGTGCCCTCCTCTGACCTCTGTGGGCTCCTGTATGCATGTGGTGCATATATACACTCAGGAACATACATACACATAAATTAAAATGCTAAATACATGTTTTAGAAGTAGTGTTACTGGAGTTAGTGTCACAGTCTGTGCCCCAAAGAGCTAGATTTGACCACCAGTCCTCCATAAAACAAAATAGACAAATTATTAGTGAATGAAAATCAGAAAAAAAGAGATATATTTAATATGGCCACATTGAAAAGAGGGACAAAGAGATCCAGTAAATCTCCCACACATATCAAGTCCATCTTCAGGTTCTTGATATGTATAACTAACCAATCCTGGTGAAGGTCTGGTTCAGCCCACAATTGACCCATAGCTATCTCTCCTGTAAGGTGGTTCAGGAAGCTGTTTCTAGGAGAAAAGTTTCCCCTCTGCTGGCTGAGGGTTTAGGCTCTCCTCTTCTCGGAGCATGAGATTCCAGGGGCTATTTCAGTGTCCTGGTGTTCATTGTTACAGTAGCCCAGATGAGGGAGGAAAGTGTCTCTTTAGACTATCTTCATCCCTGCCAGGCATGTTGCAGTATATATAATATTTAATATACAATTTTTATTTAAAGGTGTTTAAAATGAATGTGTGTGCATTTGGTGTGTGTGCATGTGGTCATGTATACCATGTCACAACTTTATGGGGTGAGTTCTCCCCTTTCTCCTTTATGTGTATTTGGGGAATGAACCGGGGTCCCAGGCTTGAGCAGCAGCATATGCTTTCGCCTGTTGAGTCAAACCTGCAAACAGCAAGTATATCTTTTTTTATTGGTGAGATTGTAACATTTCTTATTTTATTTAAATTGCAACAGAAAAAAAATCAACATAAATAGAACATTGACTAACTTTCATTTCAAAGACATATAAAGAAGACATTTTGCTTAGATGTTAACTTATCTTTGCAATATCTTTCATTGTGATAATATAAGGATGACCATGTAAAAATCTTCTTTAAAATGAGTTACAAAGTCTGTTTACCTAAAGTGGAGTTGACTCAACAAAGGAGTTGATTTGCCAATTTCAGTAGAAGCCTCCAGTTCAAACTTAATTTAAAGCTCTGAAACTAGCTTCCTCATAGTTACTATACACCTATGTTTATTTAGTATAATTAAAGTTTTTTGTGGAAATAGGGTTATGTTGAAAGGATTCAGTGAGTTTTGGCAATATATGTACACATGCAACCACCACCAACATAAACAAGTATACAGTCACATACCTGTATTCATACCCATATGAACATATATTTCATGTTAATTTATTAAATATTCCATTTTGGCACATAGTTCTGTGAGTTTTATGGTCCGTTAAGTATCCTGTAATAACCATAAACATCAGGCCACCAAACAACTAAGTATATTTTCTCACACCCATCTATGGCAAGCAACCTTCCTTCCATTACCTCTTGCAAACTCTCAGTCATGTATTTTCTGTTCCTATATTTTTGCAGAGTGCATAATAGAATAAATGTCATATAAAAGCTTTTGAGGCAAAAGTGCCTTCTCTTATTGTATCTAATGTACTTTATAATTTAATAAGTAGCATCTATTTTTAATTTGATGAAACACCTGTGTAAACATTACCTTAAGGTCGATCTTTTTATGAAGTCTTGGTTCTTTAACAATGCTTTGACTGGTATTTGAAGCACACTAAGTCTATGCCTACAAAATGAGTACACAGTGTATTTTTTTTGATGTTGAAATGATATCTTAAGTGAGTGGATGTAGTTAGATGATAAAATTTTAGGTGTGTTTAGTTCTCAGGAGCCTTTCTCTTCTCATGGTGAGCATATATTAAGTGTCAGGGCCCTGGAAAACTCCCAATGGTTTTTGGGTTCTTGTCTCCCAAATTCAAATAATGAAATTCATAGAACACAGAATGTGAATTTTAGAGAGAAGTTTATTATTGATTTACAGATAGGAGGGGGGAGGTAGAAGGGGGGAGGAGAGGGAGGGGAAAAGGAGACAGAGGAGAGGACCGAGGTTCATGTTGGTCTGGGGACTTTTTAAAGGACTTAGGGCTGAAACTGTGGTAAGACATGGGGAAGCAAATTAACTGTTCGGTCCAGTTGCCCCAAGCAGGAAGTGTCTTGGTGCCACTCTCAGCTTCAGTCACATCCTCAAGAACAGCTGCCAGATACTGTGAAAGGTAATAAGGTGTCAGAAACCAGAATTTTCTCATAGCCTTGCTGACCTCCAGCAAGTGCCTTTTCTGAACAGTAGCTGTGGGGTCCCTGCCCTATCTGAGAATCACTTTCTGTCTCCTTTCTCATCACAAGGGTGTTTTCTTCCTGAGAACATTAAAAAGTCTAGTAAATTGAGTGTTGTATATCCAGAGTATAAAGGTTACAAACTTGGTAGGCAACTGTTTGACCTCTCATTCTCCTCTCTTTGTATTCAGAAGAAGGAGTTTTTTTCTTGTGCTGTTTGTCATTTTGAGAAGTCAATTGCAACTTGAGGCTCTCAGGGGCACTGAACCCCTGGGAAACATTATAGGACACAGGGCTTGTTTATTTCTTGTCAGCCTTTACTGTCTGGCACAGACTGTCCTTTTCCAGATGTGTATTTTATTTCTTAGGTTTCAGGAATTGTTTAAAGTTTAGTGGGATCAGATTCAAGTAGAATACACTTGGCTTCGGGGGTGTGAAGGTCATTGCCATACTCTGCAAAATGATTATAATTTCCCATCAGACACTTTTTCAATCTGTTCTTCCTGCTATCAGAAAAGTCAATATTTGCATTCCGTTGAATATGCATGACCACTAGTGTTTGAAGAAAGGGCTACTTGATATCTGCACTTCTATGATTATCTTGTTTGCATTCAGAAGAAATTATCTGAAAATCCTCTAATAATTCAAAGACTTGCTGTAAAGGGTTGTTTCATTATCAGAATTACATTTGCTGCAACTTTAAATTAAACTGACTTAACATTTTAGATTTCCTAATTAAAAAATTCACTAAAAGGGGAAAATTTAAATATCTAAGACATAACTTCTTTGTTCATAAATGTAGGATTATGCATGTAAATACGTTTTCACAATTTTCATTATATTCTGGGTTCATTTAATTGTTTGAATACATGTACTGGAGGAGCCCATCTTTCCTGGGAATTTCTGCTGTTTTAATAGGACTCAACTAGCTTCAAATGAAAGTTGTAATGTTACAGTTTTTAGCTGATAAACAATTTCCAAACTTTACATTCTACAGAATAGCTTTATGTTTGAATTTGTATTATTGCTCTGAGGAGAACTGATGCTGTTCAGTATAATTCTGGGATCTAGTCTGTTCCTTTTTTGTTTTGTCCTGTATCAACTTATACTTTTAAATTATCTTCACTTTTCATTTTTTTATATTAGCACAGATGCATTTGAAAATTCCTTTGATTAACTTTCCATGACTTTTCCCATTAAGTCCTCACATGTGTGAGTGTGTGCGTGTGTGTGTGTGTGTGTGTGTGTGTGTGCTTGGGTATGTTGCATGTGTGGGACATATGCTTGTGTGTGTGTATTTGTGTGTGAGGGTGTATGTCCATGTGTGTATGTGTGTGGGTATATGTATATATTTGTGTGTGTACTTGTGTGTGAGGGTGTATGTCCATGCGTGTATGTGTGTGTGTATGTGTGTGGGTGTATGTTTATGTTTGTGTGTGTGTGTCCTTGTGTGTATATGTATGTATGTCTGTGGGGGGGTGTATGTATGAGGGTGTGCCTGTGAAGTCATAGAGAAACTTGTAGGAATCGATTTTCTCCTGTGGAGTGGGTTCCAGGCACCTCACTCAGGTTATCTAGCTTGCCAGCAAAATAGCTTTACCCATTGAGCAACCCCACTAGACCATAACCTACATAAAAAAAAAAACAAAAAAACTCACAGTACAGATTAATAGAATTTCCGTGAAATTTCCAGAATGTTACTAATTCAACAGTGAGATTTATGAATATTAAAATCTGTTTAGTTTTGTGGAAGATAAAATCAACCCTGATGGAGATTTTGCTTGCATTTTCATTGCCTTCTATTAGGGCAACAACATACCTGATACAATCACCTCATAAGAAAGGCTTACTTTGGTCTGCAATTTGGAGGCTTCAGCATAATAAAATGGCTTGGGGCCTGTGTTTATGCCACATATGATGGCAGGAGTGTGAAGTGTAGAAGCTGCTTACCACATGGTAATCCGGAAGTGACAGAGAAAGGAAGAGACCCAAATCCATAGTCTCTTCAAGCATCCTTGGTGTCTTAAGACCATCATGGGGTTCCACCACATGGGGTTTGAAGGAACGTTTGATGTCCAAAGTATAATAGCTTGAAAGTAATAGTGAGTAATATCAAAATCAGTCAAGAAACAGAGAGGGGAGAGGAAAGAAAAAAGAAACTCTATTAATTATTATGTATTTCGATTTAAAATTCTGAGTGAGGCTCAGGAATTCAGGTATCATATCTAATCACTATCCTGGTTTTTTAATATTTAGAGTCACTATTGTCATTATAAACACTTCATCAGGTGTTTCTAATCTCATGTTTAGATATTACAAAATGTTCCCACTGATTATTGCTAATGTTGCTACAGTCCTTTGGGAATTACTGAGGACTGAAGAGTTGAAGTTAGGTTAAGATAAGTGGAAGAGAATTATAAGTCATATTCTAGAGGGTCAGCAAGATGATTCAGCAAGTAAAGGGAGTTGTTGCCAAGCCTGAGGTCCCAAGTTCGATTCCTGGAACAAACCTAATGGAAGAAGAGAAACGACTCCCACAAATTGTCCTCTGAATTCCATGGCATGCTCATACACATACAGACACACAGGCACAGACACACATGCATGCACACACACACACACACACACACAAACATATTGAAAATATGTTAAAACACAAAACCAAATTCTAATGAAATTGAGATTGGTTTTAGTGTATATATTATTACTTCTTATTAAGTTTTCTTATAAATTTAGAAGACTAAAATAAATATTAAATGTCTATGAAGGAGACACTAATAACATTTTTGTCATATAAATAAAGTGTATATCAAATGTCTGAAAGTGCAAAGTGAAACCTGGTAGAGAAAAACTTACAGCAAAAGTCTATAGCAAACAAGCCTAAAATCATGGATCTTTAAGTTTTTACTAAGTGATTTATCAAATATGTTCCTAGGTTAGAAAAGGGTATTGGTTATTTTTTCAGCATTTATATTTTTTAAAGATTCATTTCAAATATTATTTATGTGTCTGCCTGTGTGTGTGTATGTCATGTGTGTGCAGTGCCCATACAGACCAGAAGAGGATGTTGGATCCCCTATAGCAGGAGTTACAGTCAGTTATAAGTGACTTAATGTTTGCTGGGAACTGAACTCGGGTCCTCTGGAATAACAGCAATACCCTTAATTGATGAGCCATCTTTCTACTCCTGTTATTGACTTTTTTTTTTAAATAAATAAAATAACTATTTTTTTCGTTATAAAAGTTGTAAAAAAAGTTGTTTATGAGACAAGACATTTAAAAGTATTAGGGCTTATATGTTGTTTTGAATAAAAATCAAAGAGTAAGAAATTTTACACAAACTCATTTTGTAGGAAAATGTTTTATAGATCAGGTGTTTAATGTACTATATGAGGAGTAATGGGAGTTTTCTTTTAAAGGCACTGTAAGGAATTCAACACAGGCCTAATTGGGAAGAAATAAAGATCATGGTAATAGTATCCAAAGCAATGTTAGTATAAATGTATAGCTGTATTCTATGTGGTTTTAAAAAATTTGATTTCTGTGTCCCAAGGCTAATTTGGTGATTGGCATGATGCAAGAAGACATGGCTCACTTGCTGATGTATGGGCATACAGGGATGTGCTTTAATCAACCTTAGTCATTTTCATGAGGTACATAGATCTTTGAACACTAAGAGAAAGCACATATTTCATATTTATGCTAAAGTAATAAATATGAATCTCAAGCCATAGACACATGAGTTAAAATTGTTCTCATAATTTATAGTTCAAAGTTACTATTACATTAGCTAAACTTGAGATACCTTCTTTAAGAATACTGTTTCCCTTTCTACCCTCATAGGCCTCCAACCTAACTACTCTCAGTAATTTATATACTTGGAGTGAAAATCTAGGAAAGAGTTTTGCAGGTTACTTTAGTGCATTTGTTTGTATCAGTAATCTACTGGGACAGCAGGAACTCCTTGCTATCTGCTGATCAAAAGTCATAACGGTGGAAAGGACAGACTTTTATACATTACTGGGTAGAAAAACATTCTGTCACTTCTAATCTATCACTTCAAATTGATACGAATGATAAATTGCTTTCTAAAGTTTGCACGATATGTAAACTTTGAAATGTCTTTTCCCCTAGTCTGTCCTAATTTGTCAGTACAATGTGTACAGAAACTAGAATGTTCTTCCTTTGGTTGGTTTAACCTCCCATTTGCTATAATAGTCTCTCCCTCATCACTCCTCTCTCTCATCCTCTCTTTCACACACTTTCAAATTAATATATCAGTGTATTTCAGCTGAATTTGTATAAGATAAAAAATTTAATTTTTTAAGTTTAAAATTTTTTTCTTTTTGAGGGAGGAGTATTGGGTACTGAATCTGGACCTTGTGCATGCTAGACAATCATCTCTAAGCTACATCTCAAATCCCTTTACAACTTTTCTTAATTTATTATAAAAAGAATCACCTTAGCATATAGAAACACATAATTGCTATAAAATAAATGATCACTATATTTGCATATCACATGTTAAGTCAAATATTCAATTATTAGTCATGTATTCTAAACCTATATGAAGTCTCTTATAGATATATGAAAGATATTTATTCCTAACTAGAGATTATGACCAGGAATATGCAGATGTTGATAGATTTAGCAAAATCACAAGACAGGAAAGTATACACTTTTTGAGGCCCAACTTTATTTCTTTTGTCAGTGTGTGTTGCAAAAAATATTTTTGTGCAGCCATGTGCTGTAAAAGACTGGCAATTATACCCAGAAAACCTGTCCATTTTGTAATTGCTAATGGTCTCATTATTCCTGTTCTAGACGCTTTTTCATACTTGTGGCTTCACCTTTCTGTGCACATTGTTAGCAGGAGGAGCCAGACCCACTGAAGGTCTCAGAAGGCAGTTTAATGTCAACTAATGGATCATTTTGATGATCTGTGCTGTGTGACCTCTTCACTGAAGAAAACTAGGACAAAATTTATTGTATCTTATACATTTTTCTATAAATCAGTTATGTTCACATTTACTACATAAATGTTGAGTTTAAACATGTAAAGTAAATATTCATTTTAAGAATGCAGTTTGATGTCAATATTCAGAATAAATATGATAGAATGTGGATTGATGAGGAAAAAAGAATATGCTTCATCACCAAGACAAGACTAAGTCCAAGTCTACAGAGAGAAAATGCAAAAAGTACCTTCCCTACTCTTAGGGATTTGTAGTTTTAAACAGAAAGTTTTCTCCTGGGTTTGTACTTTCTCCTGGTAAATGTTTGGATTAGGAATTGAAAAAGTCTCAGGTGGAAAAGCAAAGCAGCCAGCCCTTTACAATCCAAACTCACCTTTATTAGTCACTGAGGGGTGACTTCTGATCAGCAGGGAGCCTGCACCAGCCACACTGACCAAACAGCACAGGCGCTGACATGCT
This sequence comes from Nannospalax galili, assembly GCF_000622305.1. Classification (NCBI taxonomy): domain Eukaryota; kingdom Metazoa; phylum Chordata; class Mammalia; order Rodentia; family Spalacidae; genus Nannospalax; species Nannospalax galili. The sequence continues at coordinate 5,985,577 of NW_008347042.1, forward strand.
TTTGTGTATACAAATAGAGTCATGGGGGTTGGGTAGAGGATCTAGGGTCTGTATTCTTCCCCATAAGGGTCTTGGGAGGGCTTGTGGGAGAAGATTTAGGGTTTGCATTCTTTCCCCAACAAGGATCTTGGACAGTCTTGTTTGATAAAGTTTATGGTTGCAGTTTATGGGGGTCCAGAACAGGCTTGTTTGCAGAGAAAGAATTGCTTTATGGTCTGAGGCTAATGAAGGTTTCCCTTCAGCTACAAAGTCATTTTAAGACGAGTTTATCTTATTACTGACTTGAGAATGCATGTCATCTGCATATACCGTTATGGGAAGCATAGAAGCATAAGAAAATATGGGAGAAATGTGCTCGATATGTATGTAATTTCTGAATGTGAAAGTGGCATTTTACACCACTGCACTCCACCTCCAGAGTTACAAGAGTAATCCCGAGGCATTAAGCTGTAATAGTTTTGAAGCTTTGCTTGCAGAATATCAAAAGACAAAGAGCTTTGCTATATAATTTCTGAAAGACTTCCCTGCCACCTGCTTCCTCCTGTAGTGCTGTGTAAAATACATCATCATCGTCATAACGGGAAAGCATTTTCATTATCTTTTAATGGATCTACATTGCGTTGTAAAGTATGTGCTGCCTGTGATATGAATTGCAGCTGAGGAAGCTCTGGTGTGGAATCTGCATTTCACTAAAAAGGTGTACTGGTGATCTAGTTGGCTTTCACTAGCCTTTCAGTAACTGCATCATAGAAATGTAAAGTACACTTCTGCTTTTCACAGAGAAAGCAAAGGTTTCATGTATATAATGTTATGCAAAAATAGCCAGAAGAAAGTGCAATGACTCTACTTTTACTATTACATACCTTTAATGTTTTTACCATTAAATTCCTTTTATGATCTTTACAAAAATGGTGTCATTATTTTATTTTACTGTTTATCCAGTGCTGGAGATGGATTTCAGGGCCTCATTCCTGCTAGGGAGGCACTCTACCTCTGAAGACACATCAACGGCCCAGGAGTTGATACCTTTTGTAGATAAATTTATAGGTCAATTTAGAAGATAAAAATATCACCAATATTCTCTAATTGCGATGAGGTAGAGATCACCAATGAGAGTCTAAACAGCTATACGAAAGCAAAACAGTAAGGAAGGAAACACAAACAGAGAGAGAGAATCATAATGAACAACAAAAAAAGACAACTGAAAAGAAAAAAAAAAAAAAAAAAAAAAAAAAAAAAAAAAAAACAAATCAAAACAAAAAACCCCAAACCCTGCCTTGTTTAAGAAAAATGCAAGCAAATTCAAAGTTGCCCTGGATTAAACTTTCTAGTTGTTCTTTGGCCTAAAGCAGCTACTTATGCTCCCATTTTTGTGGTTGTGGTCATTGTCATCCTCATCATCATATTCTTACTCCTCTTCTAGCTTCATCTCAGGTGTAATTATGTAGACTGTTTTGGTCTTCATAAAGAAAAATCATATAATGTTGTGTTTGTATTGGAAGCCATAATGAGCATAATATGTGCTAGGTGTGAGAGGTGGAGGCAGAATGATCTGAGTCAACCTTGAGGCAAAACTTGGCTATTGAGACTATGTCAAAAAACCAAAAAAGTTTAAGAAAACGAAAACTCCCCAAACACCTCCAAATTTATTAATATGTTGATTTACATGAAATTTTCCCATCTATTATCTCTCCATCATTTGGGTATCTATGTACTTATATATTCATTTACTTAGAAGCTACATTTATCAAGCATCTATCATCTATCATCTATCTACCTATCTATCTATCTATCTATCATCTATCATCATC
>NW_008347042.1:5987485-6022370 GCF_000622305.1 Nannospalax galili
CCTAAATATCACAACAATGTTGGTTCAATTCAAGAAACTCAAGTATCTGTCATCTATCTATCTATCTATCCATCCATCCATCTATGTATGTATGTATGTATGTATGTATGTATCTATCTATCTATCTATCATCTATCGTCTATCTATCATCTATCAATCATCTATCTATCTATAGTTCTGTGCTTCTTAACAGTTAAGATACATTCTGAAATTTTCACCCTTAGAATAGTTCATTGTTCTTGTGTAGTTTGTATTGTGTGATGCACAAGCTAGATGGCATAAGTCATCACTGGACTTGCAGTGATGTAATTGAAGGACAAAATAAGGTTGCTGCAGGCTTTAACTTTCTTTTCTGTATTTTATTTATCTCTCTCTCTCTCTCTCTCTCTCTCTGTGTGTGTGTGTAAGAGGAGGGATGCACACATGCCACAGTACTCATGTGGAGAACAACAGTTGCAAATCAGTTTTGAATGAGGGTCCTAGAGACCAAACTTGGGTAATCAGGCTTAGTGTTAGACACCTTTTCCTGTTGAGCCATGACTCTGTCCCTTAACTTTTATTTATATATAGAAAAAGCACACACTAAAACAGTGATTAAAATGCAAAGCATGGTAAATACATAAACCAGTAACTTTTAATAAAAGATGATAGTTTTCATAATTATATATTCTATAGTTTTACATGACAGGAAGATCAATAGGATTGTTACAGAGACATGTTTGTAATGTGCTGTTCTATGACAATAAGAGGCCATTAGGTGACACAAGTTTTCACTTCCCTTATAATTTTGTGGGTTGCTCTGTCCCATCATTGCTTATAGCACCATTATATGGAACATGACTATATGTATATATTTATATGTATATACACAAACAAATACATCCACACATACCAATACATACATTTATATTACTTATCTCTGTCCTCCATTAGAACACACCATAGGGGCAGCAGTGAATATGTTGTTAGTACCCAAAGCAAGGAAATACTTGAAAATAATAGCATCCTGTAAAAAAAATGCATACTTTCTGAAAGAATCATATAAACATAAATTATAACACATTAAATAAGAAAACATCATGCATCCTTAAGAACTTAAGAAATTGAGAGTATTTTTTAAAGATAAGTTGATTAATGTAAAGGGAAAGACAAAGCAGAAAATCATTTTTTTTCAAACATCAAAGCAATAACCAAATCAAGTAAAAATTACACGTGAATATTAACAGCATTGTGAAACTGTGTTTTGGCATACTTAGATGCTAATTCAGCACACACCTATCTCTAGATAAGCTTCAAGTTGGCTTGAAGTGCATTTAGTGTGTTGTTCATTGCCTTAAGGAAAGTGGTTATCTGTGTCACATTTACCTCACAGTGAAAGGCAGGGGTATAAAAGAGTAAGCTAATGGCAAGGCTTTCCAAACCTCTACCTTCCCCATATCCAGCCCATTTATTAAAGCAACCCATATCCTGCTGAATGTGCATATAATGATCTACAGAAACAATGTGTACACACAATGGCTACATCCAGATCCATGAAACAAGAAGGAATATCTCACTAATGATTTAGTCTATTATATGATTAACTAGATAAAAACAAGATTTTCAGATTCAAATACTACCTTACGAATGATATGTTTCATTTATTTCATTCACAGAGACTACCAATATGCCTGTTAAATAGAGATCTTACAGTTACTATATAAGTTAAATTATAAAATGTAATATGATTTGACTAAAAAAACAAAATAATTAAATACAGTAGTCTGGTATTATGTATTATTTGATGTGATGCAAAAAGCAGACAATATCACTTATACATGAATGTTTACAGGAAGGAGTGTTTCTATGTGTACATTTCTTCCAAGTGGTTTGATTGATGGGTTGATAGATGACAAATAGGAGAAAATTTAAAATGATTCTTGGTTAATGAGTAGTAAGACATTGTGAATGATGTAATTTGAATCTTGAATGTCTTCCAAAGAAAGGCCTGTATGCTAAAAGTTTGCTCTCCAGCTTGGTGCTATCTGAAGATGGTAGAACTTTCATGAAGTAGGAACTAAAGGAAAATTTAGGTCATTATATACATATACAACATATACATAAACACACACACACACACACACACACACACACACACACACTCAGTGGGATCAGGGAGCCTCAGCCTTTTCCTGTGTTCTTTTTATACTCAACCACGAAGTGAACAGACCTCTGCACCTGTGCACTTCCCTATCAATGCATTGTTCCATCACAAGCCCAAAGCTAATAGGGCCACTGAGCCCAGACCCGTAGAACTGTGAGCTGAAATCCATCTTTCCTTTTTTTAAGATAATTGATCTCAGGTATTTGATACTGTAACAAAAACCTGAATAACAAGAAGAAGAACATTTTTTTTCATGAAAATAAATCATAGTAATCAGTTTAACTTAAATGCCTTTTTGGCAATACCAAAATATTTTCTCAATAACTTAAATGTTGAATAAAACCTTTAATGACTGCTTTTTATTCAGTTACTTTGTTACTTTAGAATTGTTGACATTTTTACATATAATAATTTCACAACATAGTGATAGAGTATATACATATAACTGCATATTTAAAAATGTACAGGCTGATTTACTTAAGTGAGTCATAAGTAGTATTTTAGGTCTAGAAAACTATCTTGATTTTTGTCTAAGTAAACAAAGCTCTTATTAGCCATTATTTTTTAATGGCTGTAACATAAAACTATATTAAATAGGCACAATAGGTGGCCCTGGATCTTCACAATTTAAATGATGGTGAAAAGGCTAATACTATTAGTATCATTTGATACTGTCAAGACAAATAATAATATTAATAATAAATGAACTCTGAATTGTCATAAAACCATCAACATAACCTGCAGATTTTATATGGTAATTCCTTGTAGCAGTAAACAGTTTTGTAAGTATTATAATATTCAGTTTCTGATTTGACATAGAGATTAATACATAATTTTTTACCTTGAGGACCGGCTGGTAATAAACACTAACAGTAAAGTGGCTTGGCACAAATTTACATAAAAATCAATAGCTTCTTATATACAGTGACATAGATTCAGAGAAATATATTAGGGAAATGGCAACATTCAAAATAATCTAAAACATACTGTGAAACAAAGTTAGTCAGAGACATGAAAGATCTCACCAATGAAAACTTTACAATACTGAAGAGAGAAATCAAGAGATATTCTAGGAGGGAAGACCACCCATGCTATGGGACCGCTAGAATCACTTCTGTTAAAATGACTGTCCTACCAACATAATCTATAGATGCACTGCAATCCCAATAAAAATCCCAGAACAATTTCTTCTATAGATGCACTGCAATCCCAATAAAAATCCCAGCACAATTTCTCATACAACTAGAAAATTTTATAATAAGATTCACATAGAAGTAGACAGAAAATGGAAAGACAAAGCAACACTCAGCAAAAAGGATAATTTGGAATGTATTTCCATACTTGATTTCAAGTTACACTATAGAACAATAGTAATAGAAACAGTAGAGTATTGACACTGAAACAGACACATAGATCAATATAATAGAACAGAGAACCCAGATACAGGTCCATAGGACTTCAGCCACCTGAATTTTGCCAAAGATGCCCCCCCACAAACCCACTTTAAACAGAAGGAAGCATCTTCAACAAATGGTACTGGAAAAGTGGATGTGGACAAGTAGAAGGATGGTGCTACAGCCTTGTCTCCCAGCCTGCACTAAAAATCACTACAAATGGATCAAAGACCTCGCCATAAAAACTGAAACTCTGAAACTGCTAGAGGAAAAAGGTAGGGAATACTCTCTAAGATACAGTCCTAAGAGAATATTTTTTGAACAGTATGCTCATTGCTTATTAATGAAGACTAAAAACTGAGAAAGCCTAGTTTCTCAAGAAATTAGAAAGCTTCTGACAGCAAAAGCAACCATGAATCTAGTGGAGGCAGGTCACAGAATGGGAGAAAAGTTTTACCATCTGATAGAGGATTAACAGCTAGACTATACAAAGAACACATAAAACTTAACATCAAGAAAACAGATGATTCAAATAACACAGAATGGACCCAAACAGAGAATTCTCATAGAAAGAAGTGCAAATGGATGATACAAATTATTAAAGGCATTCAACACCATTATCATTCAGAGAAATCCAAATTTAAAACTACTTTAAAAATCTATCTCACCCCAGTCAAAATAGCTGTCATCAAGAAATCAAATAATAAAAATGCTGGAAAGTTTGTACAGAAAGAGGAACATTAGTTCACTGTTATTCGGAGTGTAAACTGGTGCAACTGCTACAGAAGTTGGTGTGGCGGTTCCTCAGAAAGATAGAAACATAACTGCCATTCAACCCAGCTATACCACTCTTGAACATACAGAACCACTATATGGTCCATTTTCACCATTCCTAGACGTGTAGCCAAAGGACTCTAAATCCTACTATAGAGGCACTTGCTCATTCATGCTTATTGCTATTCACAAGAGTTAGGAAATGGAATCTGCCAAGATGTCCATCAACTGATGAATGGATAATGAAAATGTGGTATAGATACACAATAGAATTATAATCAGCTGCAAGAAAAATGAAATTAAGAAACTGGCAAGTCAAATGGATGGCATTTGATTTTATATATATATATTCATTATGACTGTGGTAACACTGACCCAAAAGACAATCCTGTATGTTCCCTCTCATTTGTAGATACTATCTTCAAACACTTACAATTCTGTGTTAATTTGGAGTACCTACAGAAGCCAGTAAACTAGAAAAGGGCCATTGGGCATTGAAAAGAAGGGTGCCTTAAGGGAAGGGGCATAGCAGAAGACAGATGAAATGAATGTAGAAAGGAGGAATACTAGAGGTGAAAAGTTTTAAACAGGGATGGGGACGGGGAGATAGGGGGTGGGGAGAGAGGGTTAATCAGATAAAAAAGAATATAAAGTCATGAAAATCCTACTACTTCGTAAGTCAATATAAGTTAAAAAATGAGTCAGAAATGCAAAATCACACATGACTGGACCATACTGGTCTAAAAAACTATGGGTTATTAAATAAAAATCCTATGGCCATGTGTGAGATAATGCCATATAACTTTTTGATCAGGGAGACCCCATAGGCCTCCAAAACAGTACAAGCTCTGACCGGTCCTTTTGGTTGCCCACCTGAACTAATTGGTAATCTTCTATTGTTTTAGATAATTTAAGATTTTAGTTGCAAGATACAGAGAATACAAGCTGTGAGTGAGCTGGCCACTTTTCTGATGGCAGGAAGGCTCTATATAGGCAGCTGGGGAAGAAAAGGCCCCCAAATTCTTACCCAGAAATAAACTCTACAAACTGCAATGCTAACCTATTTTCCAAAACAAACAAACAAACAAATAAACAAACAACAACAAAAAAACGGGTCCACTGGTTGCAATAGTGACATGGCTGTTATTGGGTCACTGTTACAGCAGCTCTATGATTAGGTTTAAGGGCCACTCCTTAAAAAAATTATGCCCAATATTATAAACCTGGTCAAAAACACATGGCTGCGGAAGCCTTAGGATCTGGAGGAATCTTACCATCATTGCTTAGTTAAACTGATAAGGCACTGAACTGCCTTCTGAATATTTGTACTTATGCCTTTAGATACCCTCTACTCTCAGTTGTAATCACAATGTTCTCTTTGTAATGGAGAGCAGTGAATGTGATTCATGGCTACTCAAAGTGCTGAGAATAAATGATGGGTAAGTGTTCAGCCCTTAACAGGACATTTATATGCCCCTTCTAACACTCAGAGTTGAGGGGGCAGAAAGAATATAAGAGCCTTAACAAAGGCAGAATGGCTGTGAAATGCTACCTTTTTAGCTTGACCCAATCTTTGCAAACACGATCTCAGTGTAACTGCAGCTGTCTGCACTGGGCTTGCATAGGACAGCAGTCAATTGTGGATCAAGGAAGTCTTCACCGGGCCAATCCTCCCTACTGAACTATTTGACTAGTGATAGGTTCTAGGGGAGAGACAGTCAGTTTCTTGAGTTGTGTACCCACAGTTGAGCCCACCTTGCTCCCTCAGAGAGTTCCAAATCCATGGTCAGAGAATCCTGGTTAAATCCCCTGGGTCGTAAAATAAAACAAAAAGACATGAATGTGGCAAAGACACTTGCTGGGAAGAAGAGAGGACAGTAGGAGTAGGAGGGAAATGGGAGAAAGTGGGTAAGGAAGATCAGGATGCACTGTGCATCTGCACAGAACTCTAAGGACCGATTTGTAAAAGTGACTTGTGAAAAAGTTAAATTCTGATTTGGTGAATTGTAACTAATCATAAAGAAATTCATTTATATATGGATTAGAATTCCATATTTGTTATTGTTTCAACTCTGGGCCTAAACTGATGATTTTCAGTTTTATTAAAATGTTATTTTTTTAAGTACTAAAGAAAATATAACAAAATTAACCATATAAATCATTTTAAGAAAACAATCCCATTAAATGCATTCATTTTCATTTTGCATACTTTGAAAGCATGCTATATTATAATTTTTCTTGTCAATTATAACATTTTGATCTAATATATTCCACTTTTTTGTAGAATAGCATGTTTCAGGTTTGCTTCAATATATGTCTTCATTGATTTTTTTGTGCATTTCATGCAATACATCTTAATCATATTTAGACCCCTTTCCTCTTTTTGCACTCCTCCATAGCCCCCCCCCTCAGGTTTCATTAATTCTGTTATATATAAGGCATATTGAGTCAAGGTTACATCCCCATCTCTTTCAGTTTTTGGTAGTGACATGCCATGAAATAACTATGTCACATCATCACACTTTCTTGTCATTACTTTAAACTGGCCTCCTCTGAAAGAGTAAAATGAAGACAGCAAAAACAGTCACCAAGGGAAACAGAAAAGGTGTTGTCTATCTGTTGTATGGATAGTCATAACCTGAATCATGAAACTTGGTCATGAACAAATTTGTAATTTTCTTGTATCTGAAATGCTTTCCTATTCTATTTTGTAGTCCCCAGAGGTGGACTATAATCCTAAAGTTCCCAAACCTGATTATACCTTAAAGGCACCTCATAGAAACTAAATAAGTACGTATAGTTGGAGCCCACAGTGGGAAGATCTGATGGCTATTGGATTGGAAGGAAAGTTTCTCCTATTTTCCCCTCTTAGCCTTTATGCATAATTTAAATTAGTTAGCATTGAACAGTATCATCAAAGGAAGTTCTTAATGTGCACAAAGCCCAAAGTGACAACATCAAATTCACTTCTCCATGTTCTGCAATCATTTTTCAAAGTAGAACTTGCTGGTATTTGGAGATTTTTCAACTTGCAATCAATGTGGATGTGGATGAAATGCTAGGGAGCAGTTGCTTAAATGACATATTGTGGCTTCTGCATTTCTTTGACTGTTTAATAGCAGAATTTGGATGTCAATTCAGTGCACACAGTTAAGAGTTCTCCACATTCTTGTTAAGAGAATTGTAAGGCTTTTCCTTAATGGTCTAATTTACTTAATAACAATAGGAATACTTCTTTTCTTTGGGAATACTTCTGTTCGAATTAAAGTATATCATATGATTCTTCTTATAATCTTATGGGCTTAGATATAAATATGTCATAAAATGTCGACTATATAGATAATGAGGAATTGCTCCTTATTGATGAGGAAACTAAAACAGTTTATGGTATTCAGTCTTCAAATATTTGAAATATTTTGTTTTTCTTGTTAACTACCTGCCTTAACTTTGTGCTGGCCACAAACTAAATATAAGGACTTCTTGTTTCCCCATCATGTGAAGTCAACATCTTTAATATCATGACTAACAGGAGCCCTGATATCTTATACACCCCAAAGCACCACTTGATATTTTTAAGCTCTGACAAAAATTACATTTCTTTTTAAAAAATGTATTTGATAAATCTGTTCTGTGTGACTTTATGCACACATGAGTGTCCACTCCAGGCCTTATGACAGAGCAGTAAGCACTCTTGACTGATGAGCCATATCTCCTGCCCCCAAATTACATTTCTTTGTTGTCCTTGTACCTGTGAAGAAAAACTCTTGTGAAGCATAACTTTCACTAAGTAATACAAGAGAAAAATCCCTGTGCCTCATGATTTCACATTACAGCTAATAAGAGGACTGGGGAAAACATTACTGAGAGAGAATGGTGAGAGACTGCAGAAATAGAGAAGGGCTATGGATGCAAGTTTCTAAAGTCATAAATCTGAGTGCCTTAGAATCCTTGAGAAGCCATTCAGGGAAAGAATATAAGCTGTGTGAGGGTGGGAAGAATGTGTTAGTCTTAAATTTGGAGTCTTAAGACACTGTGTTGCGCCTGAGTGGTGGAAAACATTTTAGATTGTGCCAGAAAAAATATTAAGAGGAGCTTCTCATTTGAAAATAATGTGACTTGGCTATGTATTCTAGTAATGAACCACCACGAACTCCAATGTATTGATAGGAAATAGATTCTGTGAATGAAAAGAGGCAAAGCCAGGCATTGGGGCAAATGCCTGCAATTGCAGTAGTTGGGAGGCAAAGGTTAAAGGATGAGGAGTAGAAGGACATACCAGCCTGTTCAGTGAGACGACACTGTATCACCCTCAGATCCTCCTCCAAACAACAGTAACAAAAAAAAAAAAAAACAGTAGTAAAGCTCACCTGCCTTAAATCTCCCACATGCAAGGTGTCTACCATGGGGAGGCTCATGGGGAACTGGCTCACCTAAAAGTTCTTTTGACTATTGGGCAAAAGGTCCTGAGGGATATAGGGTATGCTCCACTGAGGATCATGATTTCTTGCTTGCTGTTGAGCAGAAATCTTCCTCAGACACAGGAGGCTTGCCTGAGCCAACATAGTAAGACTAAGAATCTGCTGGAAAGACAGGTGTGAGGGCAGAATGAATTTACATCGCATTTTCCATGTTTTGTTTTTAAGGAGAAGGTCACAGTTCCTTCCCATAAACATGCAGAGGGCTTGTGGATCTGATGGAAGAATTATGTGAGTCAGTGAACATCAGAGGCAGAGATCCTTGCAGACGGTCTTAAGATCTTTAAACACAGTGGCTTTGATTTGGAATAGTTATTGGTGGTGCAAAACAGCAGATGGATCTTTGATAAAATTAAGTTTCATTAACTTGACAATGAATGATAAAGGTAAGGGTAGGGCAATGATTAGCAGGATTCCTGTAATTATGGAGCAAAGATATTAGTCCTTACTGAGATAAGTACTTCTTGACATTATTGTTTGATGGAATTTGGGGGCATTTTAGTATTCATTTAGTCTCATCGTTTATTACAGTTGGTGGGAACTTTTACTTTTTGCTGTGTTATTTAAGCATTGGACACTGAGATTTTTCAAAGAGGAAATCCATATTATTTACTTAATATTGTCCTCAATAATGTTGAGGAAGTTATAATTCTCTTTTATGCTTCTGATGACCTCAAGTAGCAAAGACTTGCAGTAGATCTACTTCTTAAGCAAGAACTTCATGTTTGGTGTATAGAGAAGAGTTTTTAATATAATTTACAGGACTATATTAAATGTGTTTGACACATTTAATAAATAAGGTATTACTTTGAATTAGCATATTATTTTAATGTGGAATACTCTACAGTTAAGTTCCTGTTATTTTTTAAGTAGAATCATAAAATTGTTACAATTTCAGTTTGTGACCTACTATGAAGGCAATTTCATACAATTTGCTGTGATTCTACTTTATACAATATGACTATCTGCTATCAGCAGTCTGAATTTCCAAAATTTGTTCATATATCTTAAGACACCTGAGTTATTTTTCTCTGAAGGAATTATATACAAAAGCATGAGCACTGAATATTTACCACAACTATTATGATATGGCATTTTCTGACACATACATAAATAGGAAGTAATTGCTATTTCCTAGTAAGATAATTCGTGGACTAAAATGGAAAAGTCAGTTCCTAATAATGTGAATGCTCTCCTTTTATAGAATTGCTGCACTGAATTAGCGTGCACAAATATAGTAGAATTCCTAGAAAGTATTAACTCTGTGTATTTCACTTGAATTTCATTGTTAAAATATAACTAACACAGCCACAGTTGCTTAGAATACATATTAATTTCTACTGTCTTTTTAAATCATATGCATTTTGCATTTCAGATATGTGTGCATAATTATGATCTTTGCTGTTAGGATTTTGTTTGAAATCTCTGTAATCACCTTTTTTAAAAAAGCAAGACTAAAGTTTTATAATGTTTATTTATTTATTTATTTATTTATTTGTTGCTTTTAGGGGACAAGGTCTAAATCTATATAGTGCAGGCTGTTCTGGAACTCATTATGTAGCCCAGGCTGGCCTTGACATGTCAATTCTGCTTCACTGAATCAAGTGGAAATTTTTAAACATTATTTTGGAAAACTTTCTACATAATGTTTTTAGCCTCAGAGAATTTGGTCAGGATAGAAAATTCTGGCTTCCCACAGGTGATTCTTTATGATGCAACATTTTGCTTTTTCTCTTAACTCAGTTTGCACAAGACTCCTAAATATTTTTAATAAATTTGAAGACTCTAAAAATATTTTTAAAAGATTATTATAATGGCACCTCAGTATTACATTTCAAAGCATTATATGTAGTTCACATGTCTGTGCTGCATTCCTTACCCTTATTTCTAGACCAAGTTCTTGTTCACAGTCAGCCTTTGGGAAGCTTCCACACTGCAGTGCACGTGTCCAATCCTAGAAAGTTTTACTACTGACATATTTAAGACAAACTTGCTCAGTGTAGAATATTTCAGGGATTTGAATGCTAAGCAATTTTAAAATCAGTTCCTTCCTTCTTAGCCCTGCTCCTGTGCTCCTGTCTCAGATCCTTCTTTTAACTCTAGACTGTCCTTTTTAACATTTAAAAAAGATTTTATGTGTATGAGTGCTGGCCTGTATGTACATAAGTGCACCACATGTCTGTAATGCCCTCGGCAGTCACAAGAGGGTGTTGGATCCCCTAGAAATGGTTACAGATGATTGATAGATGCCATGCGGGTCCTGATACTCAAACCCAGGTTCTCTGCAAGAATAGTCTGTGCTCTTAACTGTTGAGCCATCTCTCCAGCCCCTTAAAATTTTTATTTATTTATTTATTTGTTTGTTTATTATTTTACATCGATTAGTGTTTTGCCTGCATGTATGTAGGTGCACCTGTGTGTGCAATGCTCGAGGAGAACAGAAAAGGGCTTTGGATTCCCTGAAATTAGAGTTACAGACAATAATTAAGTCACTTGTGAATGCTGGGAATAGAACCTGGGTCCTCTGCAAGAGCAGACAGTACTCCTAACTGCTGAACCATCTCTCTACCACCAACTCTGGGTTGTTTTAAGAGTGGAAACCAGTGCTTGATTTCACTCCTCCTCCAAAAATCTTATATGTAATTGAATGTGTTCTTAAATAAACAAAGCAAAAAATGCATCATTTCCTTTAATGCGAAGCTGAATCATTGTCATATCCAATTTAAATTTTATAATTAAATATGAGAATTAGCCAGTCCCAGCCTTTTATGTCTACAGTCTCTCAGTCTCTGCATTGAATTCTCCACTATAATAATAATGAACTAATTTCATTTCTTAAAATGCTTAGCATACCCTTTATGTACTATTTTCCTTTCATTATGACCTGATTAAAGTATTGTCATCTCCCACACATTTTTCCATTTTCTTATTCAGTGTCTCAAGATTGATGTGTTATACCAGTTTCTCAGAGAAAGTACGATCCCCCCCAACCAAAGCTACTTCTCTCTATCTTATTTGCCACTACAGCATCCTACAATACATCACAATTGGCAGGATCTGTATTTTTTAAGTAAATAGGAAACCAAAACCTCATACACACTATAGTATATTAGATTCAATAAAATGTAAGAATATGCAGGTTTAGGATTTTGAGAAATATTTTATATCACTGTATTAGTTTCTCTTTGAGAAGCCACAAATGGGTAATATAAGAACTTAATTTATTCTAAAATAAATACCAGACTTGATGCTCACATACTCCCTAACTCATTCTTGTATTTATTCCTATATATTTAAGTTTACATATTTCTATAAACAGATAGCCCTAATCTATACAGTCTTAAATTTTACTTTACAAAATTCTATTCCTTTAAAAATTTTTATGGAATTTTTGCAATTTCCATACAATATAATTTGATGGCATTAAGATTTCCTCCCCTAGCCACACCTCCCCTTACTGCAACCCTACCAATTTAATGTACTCTATAATATGTATGTATGTATGTATGTATGTATGTATGTATGTATGTATCATCTACCTATCATCTATCTATCTATCTATCTATCTATCATCTATCTATGTATCTATCTATCTATGTATCTATCTATCTATCATCATCATCTATGCCTATATAGAGTCTAATTTGTGTCCCCACCTGTCCTTCAGTGTGGGTCCATCATCTGGATCCTGGTTAACCTATCAAGAGTCACATCCTCTAAAGAGACTGACTCTCCCATCCTAGCAACCACATGAGCCACTTCCTCCTATAGGGTTGAGGTTTACTCATTTTCCCACATCTGTGTTGGTATTTTGTCTGGTTTGAGCTAGAATAGAACTTATTCAGGATGTCACCATTGCTGTGAGTTCATATGAATAACTAACCAGCTATCTGAAAAATTCATTTGTTTGTGGTCATCCATCACCTCTGGCTCTTACAGTATTCCATCTCCCCTCCTGCAATGATCCTTAAGACTTGTGAGGCATGGGTTTGAAATAGATGTCCTCATCAGGGACAAGCACTCTGTAGCCCCTTGTTCTCTGCACACTGGCCAGTTGTGGTTCTCTGTGTTACGCACCATCTGTTGCATAAGGAAGCTTCTCTGGTGAGATTTGTGAGTACATTAATCTATGGGTATAATGACAAGTCATTAGGAGACAGTTTAACACTATACCTACTTAGTAGAAAACTGATATCTATGTCATGTATGGGTTCAATCTTATGAAGCAGACCATAAATTCAATTAGAAAGTGTTTAGTTACTCCCATAAAATTATTCTTGACTATGTTTTTGTCATTAGGATTTGTTAACTCTTAGTAGTATATATTAGTTTTATAAAACAATGCTCATTATGGCCTTTCATCCTTACGTACTTCTTGTTGGTTCCTTCTTTCCTGCAAACAGTTCCTCTTCCACTTTTATGTATATTTTTCACTCTAGCTTCCTCATAGCTATATGTATGTAAACCTCATGATTTTTTTCAATTATGATGATCTTCAATTCAATTTTCCTTCACATAATGTAATTTCCTCATTTTGATAATGGAGTAGAGCTTTATTGGAGTGAATTGCCACACTTCTCTTATCTGTTCATTCTTGATTAGCATAGGTTAATTCCATAACTTGTCTATGGTGACTAATTCTATAAGAAACATTTGTGTGAAAATATCTTCAATGTATAATGAATTAGATTTTTACTTTTACTTTATTAAAGTACCTCCATATTTGTGGTAATAATTTATATACTCCCTTGAGGTATATAAGCATTCCTTTATTTTCCATGTGCTATGGTTACCATTTATTGTTCCCTATATCCTTGATTACAGCCATTCTCATTGTGGTAGGAGAGAATCTCAGTGTAAAAAGCAGTTGAGTGTGTTTCCCATGTCTTTATTGACCATTTATACATTATCTTTTGAGAAATATCTGTTCAATTCATTTGCCCATTTGTTTCTTGGATCATTTATTCTTTTGGTGGTTTATGATTTTTTTTTAGTTCTTTATATATTTTATCTATTACCCTTTTGACAAACAAATAGCTGTCAAAGTTTTTTTTTCCTGCCTCTGTTGAGGTATTCTTGTGATTTTTGTCCTTGACTAAATTTAAGTTGTAGCTAAAATTCTTTCTGGGAGGTGCAAATACAGTTCAGCCCTGTCCTCCCTCGGTCCCTATAACCAAGGTACAATTTCACCAAACTACAATCTGGGAAACCAGTGAGTTTAGTGAGTAAGGCTGCACTGGAATGTCTCCATCCAAGCATGGAATGTAACTTTCCCACAGCCATGCAAAATGATGAGAGACCCTCCTTATGGCTTCCTCCACTTATGTACACTTAGTCCCTCCCCTTTGTACAACTAGGGCCAACTGGTTGGTTGGAAGGTGTGGCTGTATATCCTTGCCCCTCTTTTCTTGTAAAGTGTTAACACTGAACTAGTTTGTGATGATTCTAGGCAAGCAGGTGCAACCAAGCTTGGGAGAAAGGCATCTGTCCATAGCTTGCCAGTAGTACTACAGTCCTGTGTGATATAAGTGCTTTATTTTATTTATCAGTGTATATTGATTAATCTTTGCATCCTTGGAATGGAACCCACTTCAATATGCTCCATGATGTCTTAAATGTATCCTTGAATATAATTTGGACTCTTTTTTAAAAGGATTCTCGCATCTATTCTTATGAAGGAAATTGGTCTATACTTTCTTGTTTTTGTTGCTATGTCCTTATCATGCTTGAGTGTTAGGGTAAAACTAGCTTTTTAGAATAGATGTGGAGGTGTTTGTTCTCTTTCTGTGGTATGGAAGAAGTTTTGGAAATTGTATTAGTTTTTCTTTAAAGATGTGGTAAAATTCAACAGCAAATTTCTACATTGTTGTTGGGAGAGTATTACTTCAATATCAATACTTTTTGTAAATCTTTTCATGTTGTGTGTAATGTTCCATAGAAATCTGTTATATCCATTTAATCTAAAGGATAGCTTAACTCACGGTCTAGTTTTCACAATTTCCCATTGATGAACATGGTCCAAATACATTGAGATATTTCAAACCAAATGGAAGGAGGTTTGGACATTTATGACACTGTTACATCTTAACTTTAAAAATCATGTAGATACACACTATGCACTTCTAAATGATTCATTTGGGGACTTATTACAAAATCCCATAAATTGGGCAGTGCATAACAGCAGAAATTTATTTCTTAGATCTCTGCATCCTGTGAAATACAAAATGAAGTCAAGGATTGATTTGATGTCTGACAAGGACTTTCTTGCTCACAGACAGAAAAGCATTTGCATTGAATCCTCACATCTTAGAAGGGGCAAGACAGCCCTGAAGCCTATGTTATAAGGGCATTGATCCCACTCCTGCCTTCAAGATCTAATCAATCACCCACCAAAGCTGTCAACTCCCAATACTATCTGACTGGTGATTAAATGTCATCATATGAGTATGGAAACAGCACAAATATTCAGGCATTAACCATAGATAATAAGCTAGATGGATATTTGTATACTTAAATATGTTAATATTCTAGGAAAGTGTTTTTTAAATAATCAGATAAGATGGAAATTTTCAATCCTTTTTGGATGAAATTACTTGATAGATGTAAGAAAAAAAATGTAAGAAAAATGAATTAGAGCTGGAGAGATGACAGCTGTTAAAGGCTCAGGCTCACAACCAGAAAAAAAGTGTGAATTCAATGAATTGTTCATACTTCATAGTTAAAATGGTGTAATAGGTGAGCTGATAGCTGTCCTCCATCAAACTAAATATGATGGGATTTTTATCATGTATAGGAGGAATCTATAGCTCCCCCAAATAAATCCCCACCCCAAATAGGTACCTGACTCTAGTCACTACAGCAAAAAAGCCAATCCAAATAATAAGTTCATTAGCATTGGAACATTTTTGTAATGAGATATGTACATGGATTTGTGTGTTGGCGTTGGTAATAGGAAGCATAACACTTGCTAAAAATATTTTATGAGAACAAGTATGCTATTCTTTTTTAATGTACAATAGGTTTAAAGTTGAGGATAAAGTGAATATATGTGGTTCATGAAAACCAAATATTAGCTTTGTATAATAGAGATGCTAGAGACAGTCTTGGCACATAGCCTGTGGTGTTGCTCATCACAACAGGTGTTCAAACACAGATGGAATGATTGCTTGGCTAGAATGCTGTTGAGATTAAAATGTCAAATGATTAAATAATTGACTTGGAAAGTCTCTGATGATTCTTCTAAGCCTAACTTGCTTTATATTGCCAAAGACATCTTTTCCCAAAGTTTAAATCTTTGGTTAGAATTTTATTTAGATTACTATTATTATTGTTATTATTATTGTTATTTATTATTATTATTATTATTATTATTATTATTATTTGTCCTGTGTGTATGATGTGTGTTTGGGTGCCTGTGTGTGCCACCACAGGTGTTTGAAGGTCAGAAGACAACTGTCAGTTCTTTCCTCCACTTTATTTGGTTCTAGAAACTAAACCCAAAACTTCAGGCTTGTACTTTTCAGGGAAAAGTAGCAAGCACTTTTCCCACTGAGACATCTTACCAGCCTCACAACTTTAAATCTTAAGTGGAAGATTTATTTCTGATATATTTATTGAGATAATAAGATTTTTTATTTCTCTATGTACTTCTGTGCAATATTGCACAAAGTAATGCATTTATTTGATGTGTTTGTATTGCCTTGCATTTCTGGAAAGGGTTATCTCTTTGATAGACTTAAAACACATCAACAATGAGAGTGACAGTTTTCAAAGTGGTTATGTTTATCACGTACTCATGCATTTAATTTTACTTAACTGATAATGAACGCATATTTCTTTCCCTATCAGTGTTTCTATCATTTTTTGTTGGACACTGAACTTGGCTTATATGTCATTTAACTTTCAGAAAAATGTATTTTACATGGAAAAAATTATGTGTACCATAATAAACTAAAATTGCACAGCTAATAGAATGATCACAATTGAATAAAAGCAGTACAGTGAAGTCCTTGTCTTTAACAACTTCAGTGCATATAAAAAATAATAAACAGGGCCGGGGGTGGTGGTGCCCGCTTTTAGTCCCAGCAGTCGGGAGGCAGAGGCAGGCAGATCTCTGTGAGTTCAAGGCCAGTTTGGTCCACATAGTGAGTTCCAGGACAGCTGGGGCTACAGGGAGACCCTTTCTCAAAAAAGACCAATAATAATAATGATAATAACAATAATAAAATAATAATAAACAAGCCTGTAATGTCTTCTTGAGTCATAGTGTATACATTGAAGTGTATTTCAAACATATTCCTTAAAAACAGAAGATGTTAATCCAAACTCTTGGAAAAATTCACTATTTTTAGCATAGAATATTTTTGTAACTAAGATTCGCCTAAATTTTGGACAATAATATTGTGATATATCTATAAATACAAGATTTTGAGAGTCCTTGCCCACTTTTAGAAACTTTTCATTGTCCTAGACACTTAAGCCAGAAGATTTTTTAAACTGCTTCTGATGATTATTTATTATATGATGTGTGTGTATGTGTGTGTGTGTGTGTGTGTGTGTGTGTGTGTATGTATATATGTATGTGTGTGTGTGTTGCTCAGAATTAGGCCAGAGATTTGCTTATACTCTGCAAGTGCTCTACCATAGAGGTATAACTTCAGTCTTTAGTAATTGTTTTTGAAAAGAAAAATTATTTGTTTTACATACAACTATGACTCAAAACTACTATTTCCAGAGGATTTTTAATCTTTTATTTTATTTACTGATTTATATAAGTATGAGTATGTATATTTTCATGTGTGTGTGTGCACCTGCTTAGGGGGATATGTGGGTGTAGTCCAGCAGTCCATGTCAGCTGAGCTGATCTCTATACTTTCTGCCTTATTTTCTGGGATAATGTCTCTCACTAACCTGGATGTCACCAATTCAGAAAAAGCCGGTAAGTCACAGGTGTTCTTCTGTTGTCCACTTTTCAGTCGGGAATTACAGGCATGTGTAGCCATACCCAGCTCTTTAAGTAGGTCCTGGCATCTGGATTCAGGACTTCACTGCTGGAAGGCACAGGTGGCATCCAATCTCTGCCTCCCACGGTCCTTGCTCAAACCTCAGTTGATGAATCTTAACGAGTTTATTGGACTTGCTAACTGAGCTGGGACTGCAGGTTTATTACAGAAGGGCAGCCCCCCCATTCATTCACTGCTATGTTCAAAAGTCCACACCCAAACGTAAATCCCGCCATTCCAGACAGCCTCCCAAAATGGCAAGAGACCAGCCTTTATACCCTTAGGCCCTCCCCTGCAATCAGCTATGGTCAACAAATTGGCTGGAAGAGGAAAAGAGAGGGACTCCTTTGTAGAGCATGGGAAGGAGGGAAGTCCATGGCTCATCATCACAGGGTCAGAGGAACATCCGGGTCTCAATTACCAACTGAGATATAGCTCTATTACTTCTCTTTACTTTTAAATAGCTTTCATCATAACACAAAAATCAGCTTTAAGTATATCCTTACATCACTAACAAAATTAAAGATTATGTGATTGAACATTTCTATTTTTCTGTGCATCTGCTCGTCATCTTATTTTAATGCTCTTCTTCCTAAGGGTTCTTGTTTAATCATTTTCCTTTACTTCTTTCACTTTTTTCTTTGTCTTTTCCTTCCTTTCCCTTCTTCCCTCGGTCTTTCCGCCCTTCTGCCTTTCTCTCTCCCTGTCTCATTTCTTTTCCCCTTTCTTCAATTTCTTCCTATCCTTTTTCTCGGTATTTTAAAATTTTGTGGGTTTTTTCTCATTAATTTTATTGAAGAAAGTGTTGATTTCTGTTGAGGGTATTTAGAGACTGGATACTTCCCTGTTACTAGCTCAGTAAACTTTTATGATACATCAAAAGGAGTTTTGCAATATGGACTTTCTCAACAGTACATTATAGGGATGGTTGAAACTAACATCATAGCTGTGGCTGGAGCCTGGGACACCTTAGGGTGGATGTAAATGGACAATTGTCTCAGGTAAGCTAAAGTAAAACTAGCACATTTTCATGAAATTGCTAGATTTCAAAAATGTTGTAGGATATGCTTATGAAAAATGTGTGTGGAATATTAAATTCAAATAAATACATTAGTTAGAATTTTATGAAGCTCATTTATAGAAATTAAAAATTGAAGAACGATTCCATGAACCAATGACTTAATTTAAAAACAGCTTTTAAAAGTTGAAAATAATTTTTGAGTGCATAACAATATTTTCTCTTATTAAATGATTTTAGTTCACAAAAGTTATCAGATGGATAAGTCATAAATAAATCAAAAGAGGGAGTTTTAGAATACACTACTCTGTTTTAATCACCATTTTTTCATTATTGCAGAATAACTTCCATTTGTTCACCACTTACATTTTTTGGGGTCTTTTTGAGAAATATTTTATTTATTATTTTTATTTTATGTGTATGAATGTTATGCTTGCATATAGGTAAGTGCACCCATGTTGTGCAATGCCCGTGGAAGACAGAAGAGGCTGTAGAATCCTCTGGAACTGGAGTTACAGACAGTTGTTAGCTGCCATGTGGGTGCTGGGATTCCAACCCAGGTCTTTTACAAGAACAGTCAGTGTTCTTAATCACTGAGCCATGTCTCCAGCCCCACCAATTCCATTTTGAACTCAAGATACAGCTGGTGACTGATTCTGTATACAGTAAAAAAAGCTATGGAAATAGAAAGCACATAAGTGAATAGCACATGATTTATCTAGAAAACTCATATTTGTGCCAGGCACTATGGTACACACCTCTAAGCTCAGCACCCAAGAGGTAGAGGCAGGTAGATCTCTATGAGATAAAGACCAACCTTGTTTACTTAGTGACTTCCAGGCCAACTGGAGCTACAGGGAGACCTTGTCCCAAAAAAGCCAAAAATAAAAATAATAAAGATAAAAATACCCATGCTTGCTACAAAGCCCTGTCATTAATACTGGGTGCATCTCTCTTGTATGAATGTTTCTGCTTAGAGATCTGTATTTTGCATAATAATGAAATTATTGGCCATTAAATTGAGTTAGTTAAAGCATCCTTTTAGAAAAATGGAATGGAGGAACCTAAGTAGCATCATGAGAACCAAATGAAGGACAAGGTCTTATGTTCCTATGACAGAGATGTCAGGACCTCATACCAAACACTCTGAATGAAAAACAAAACAAAACAGATGTTTTCTTACGCTAAGTGTGGGCGGGGTTGGTTCCTTCTCTTTGAAGCTGATCTCAGCTTCCAGACCCTTTTCCTGACTGAATCTTTCAGTCAGTTCCTCTGTGTTCCATGGTCACTGCCTCTGTCTCCTTCCTTGTGCCCAAGTCTCTTGAAGCTATTAGTCCTAGCTAATTAAGCCCACCTCAGTGAGCTCATTTCAAGTCAATCAGTTCTTCAAAGACCAGTTTCAAATACAGTCACATTACGAAGTACAAAGGTTGGATCCCAACATAGGAGTATTTCAGCTGCACAGTTTAGCCAATGAATAGCAAATGAATAGCCGTCTCATTTTTAGGAATATCCTTAAGTGCCTTTAAAAACCTCTTTAAAGACATCCTCAATAACCCATTTACTGTTTCTGTTATAGTTCACTGAGGTGTTCAGTAAAATCTAGGATGAACAGCTTGTGATCAGCAAAGTCAGGATGGATGGCCTTAAACCATAGAGCTGTAAGTTGATCATCAGAGTGATTTGAAGGTTTAGGCTTCCAAAGCCATGCTTATCTGCTTACAAGCTGTCAGAAACATCAATATGAACCAAAGGAAGCACGATGTTGTTTTTGTAATTACAGTTTCACATTCTATACCACAAGAGCTTATTAAAACTCAGTTATCATTTTGACAATGAGTTACATATACACACGTACATTTCCTATAAAATTATAAATTTGCACATATGCACAGGGGTATTATAATATTTTAAGTCTCAGTTCTTTTCTTGCTTTATTTAATTTTTTTCTGAGACAGTGTCTCTCTGTAGCCACAGCTGGCCTGGAACTTGCAATGTAAACTAAGCTGACCTTGATCTCACAGAGATCTGCTTGCCTCTGCCTCCCCGTGTACTGGGATTAAAGGCATATGGAATCAAACCGGCCTGAGTCTCAGTTCTTTTGCAAACCATATATTTTATCTAGCTACTGAAATCTTTAGGCTCATAAAACAAGTACATGGTAGCTTTAGAAATTATAATCAATAATCATAGTATATGGATAAATGATGAAAATGAATTATGCCTATTATTTAGTAGGCATCAAAAAGGAATTTCTAAATATATTTATAATAGGGACACCAGTAAAAAATGATAACTCTGTGGTTCTCACCTCTTAAATCCTTTAGCCCAGTGGCATAAGCAAGGGCTTGGTGCGTACCCAGACAAGGTCTGGGTTATCATGTACTGATATACTTAAATATTCACCACAAAGTAATGATACTCTTTTGAGGAGATAGATATATTTAACTTACCTCAAGCACTATACAATGTATGTGTTTAAGTATCATATGGTACCTCATTATTATGTATGACATTCATATTTTATGCATCACTTAAAAGTAATTTATTGAATAAAGGTTGAACTAGTTAATAGCATTGGTTATAAAAAAGTACTTCACAAAAAATGAAGATGATGGCACATATATAGGTCAAGTTCCTTCCCTGTATCACATCATATGATGAGAAAAATCTCATCTAGTCTGTCTATGGACCCCATACCACCATGTGGTTTTCTTCTAATGAATACTTCAAATTAATGAAAATAATATCCAAAGTGAAGATTATATCCAAAGAGACACAAACTGCTAGATACGCTTCCTCTCTTCCAGGCAAAATTGTCATTTAATCTTCCAAGCAGAAGACTCAAAATCTTTTTTGAAATTCTGTTGAGTTTATCCCCAAATGGAGTTTTCAGCAGATCAATGCCCCACATTTAGAAGAAAGCATTCATTCTTAAATTCAGACTGTTTGGGGCACTTGGAACAGAGTCTAGAGTGTCTGCAGTTCTGCAGTTCTGAAAATAAATCTGAAAGGAATCAGAGCTGTTGCATGGAAGTTAAAGTCTCCTACCAAGGAAAGTGGGCCCACTAGAGAGAAAAAGGAGAGTTTGAGAAGTAGGAGCAAAATAAAAGTTAATATTCCAAGTGAATAATTTGAAAAAAATGTTCAAAGCAATGTATGTTTATTTTTAGGTATAATAATGCTTTCAGGAAATCTTCTAGTTCCATATCAACTGTAAACACTTTGTTTTTAATTAAGCAAACATTATCTTGCTCTGGAATACAATGAAGTGAGGGCATAATTAAACAATTTAGGTGAGTCTTACTTGCTGAAAAAAAGTTACTGTATACTGTTTAGAAGCCCAGGAAAACAATTGTCTGAAATTTTGAGCACATAAGATGTGAAATTAAGAACTATTTTATTCTAAACTGTAGTTGTTATAAATAGAAGCCAAAGAAACATATTTCACAAATTTCTATTGCTACCACACTGTATCATCAGAGACTCAAGAAGTTGTTAATATTTATAGAATAGGAATGAAGCAAACATTATAAATTAAATATTAGCTGCTTTCATAGAACACAGTAGATTGACCAAAAATTTCACATGATTTTCTACAGTAAGAGGATTAATAAAAGCCAAAGGAAGTGTGTTAACATAGTTAATCTCAGAGTCTATCACATCTCTCATTTTGCTACATGAGAGATCTGAGATTTCTTGAGGTAAATATTGAACAATTAAATTACTCTTTCATATATTGTTTAAAACTTTGTTTGCTACTGTGATTTGAGAAAATAAAAAGCCACATGAGAAGACATCTGCATGGAATTTGTAAACCATATAAAGGAACTGCTGACAAGCTCTGTGGAAACCAATAGAGGATTTGGCAAATTGATTTTCAATTAAATAAAAAAGGAGAGAGCTGATATGTGAAGATGTCATTTTCTGCTAGAGTCTAAATCTGAATTGAATTTTCTGTCTTCCTCAGGTGACTGCCAATCCAGAACACAGGTTGTGAAAGGTGTAAAATTACAATGAAAGCCATCTTCAATTTGCTGTTTTTATTTCATAGACATCACATTTGAGGGTCACATTAGAAATTCATATGGGCCCAAATTACTGTAAGCATGAATAACTTATATTTAGCATTTATAGATTTTACATAAATCTAGAGAAAAGTACATTGCTGAAAATTATTCCCTATTAGTTTTTTCTGAAAATTTCTGTCTAAGTAACTGGTATCTACAAATAATTCAGACTTTGTGAATGTAAAGTACCAAATTAAGTATTCCCATAAAATCACTTTCAACAGTATCTAGTGTTCTGGTAGGTTCTGGAATTAAATCATTCTTCAGTACAGTTAGACATATATCAAACATGAGGGAAAATTTTCCTTCTGAATTTGTTCAACATAGCAGAGTGCTATATTAATAAATGTCCAAGGTCACTAATTGATAAGATTTATGTGCATTATGTTGAACACAGTTATTTGAGGAAACTTGTGAAAATTTAGTTCAGAAATTATTCCTCCTGAATAAAATCAGTTTCTCACAAGAGGTCAGGAGAATTAGACATGGAGAGTTCATAGAAGCAAACTTTACAAACATTGAGTTTATCTACTTTTAAAAGTGTTCAAGCACATGTACTGATTTAGCTTTATTCCATGAAATGCCTTCACCACTTCAAACTGGAAGTATTTTTGACACATTTACATCCCCGGAGGAGGAATCAAGTTTACTGTGGCTTATTGCAGCAAACATTATGCACAGCTAATAACCTTGTAATTGAGCAAAGTAGCTTAGAGTGCTTTAGTTTATTTGATTTGTAGTTTTAAAAATTGAAATCAACTTCTTAAAGAAGTTTTCTATCAAGTATATACAATATAGAAGATATTTAAAATGTTTCATTTTAGTAAGCAACATTTTTGTGCCTTCAGGGTGAGTGTACATAAATTCTCTGGAAAAATTGAAACTATTCAGAGAGATATATGGAATCTAATTATAAAGAAAAAGAGAAAACTATTAAACATTTTATTCTTATTTAATGATGTGTAGACAAATTTCACTACTTAAATGATTTTAGTTTCATTATAGTAAATCAGTAAGGTAATTACTAAGTTTCCCATAGACTTGTGGTAAATTTGGGCTAAACAAAATACAGCCAGGAAGTGGCATATCTGGAATTAAAAGTTTGATTTAATACCAAAGTCTTTGCTTCTATAATAAGACCTACCTCCCAAAACACAGTGCAGAAACAACACAGACACAGACACAGACACAGATACACACAGACACACACAGACACACACAGACACACACACACACACACACTTAATATAATGAAACTAAGAATTACTCTAGACTTTGAGAAAAATATTGAAAAAGCAGGGTCCACTTAGAAAATGTAAAATCTACTTAGAAATACAGATAGATTACATATGTACACATGTACATGTATGTGTGGGTATATATATATATGCATATTTAAAATATATTTTATTTATTATTTTTATTTTATGTGTATGAGTGTGACACCTGTGTGTAGGTGGGTGCACCCATATCATGAAATGCCCACCCACCCTTAAACTGGAATTACAGATGGTTGCTAGTTGCCATGTGGGTATGGAAATCAAGCCCAGGTTTTCTGCAAGAGCAGCCAGTGCTCTTAACTGCTGATCCAAATCTCTAGCCCATATATCTTTATATATATATATATATACATATTTTTTTAAATATAAGGAACATTTAAGTTGTCAACTTACATTCTGTACATTTCTTAACACGATTGTTAGGAAAGTTATTCAATTTGCAGAGAGTAAAAATATTCAGATGTTTTATTGGATTTTATCTATAGTTGACTCATGAGGATATCATAATGAAATTTTTATGTTTTAAAAGATTTATGATAGAGCTACCACATAATATAGCCGGAATAAGTAAAGGACAAAGTAAATGGTAAAAAACTAATTGACTTGTTCAAAATAACTTAGGAGGGTTGGGAATAAAGCTCAGTGGTAGAGTGCTTGCCTAGTTTGATGCTCTAAGTTCAATTCCCAGTGCTAGAAACAAAGAAAAATAAAATAAAATAAAATAAAATAGAGAAAGAAAGAAAAAGAGAAAACAAAGAAGAGAAAGGAAGAAAAGGAAGAAAAAGTAAGAAAGTAAACTAAAATATCATAGGCTTAAGCACAGCAATTTGGGACAAAGTTGATAATTTTAGTATCTGTCTTGTGTTATTTGTCATTCATAGACAACATCATCTAGAAAACAATGATATAGTTGTTACTTCAAATTGATATGAATTTATTTAAAATTTTAAGAATTTTTATTAGCGTAGAGTCATTGTACAAGTGATGGGATTCACAGACTCTTGAAAGTATGGTCTTGTGCTTTGAACATTATCTTCTTCTGATCCCTCAGCATCCACCAAACCCTTTTTGTGTCCAAAGGAAGCCTACTTCTATTTTCATGTGATATACATATGTTATATAGGGATGATTGTATGTAATATATGAGCACCTGTATGTGTCTACCTATGTATATACACATATGCCATTTTAAATTTCTAAAAAGTACATGCATCCAATGTGTTTTGATGAAGCCCTCCCCACTTCCTCTGCTCTATCCCCATCCTCCCACACCTATTTTGTCCCAGCTTCTTGTGTTCCTTCTTTTACTCCTTGAATCCGCTCAGTTCTGCGAGTATGAGGGGGGATGCAGGCTGTATACTGGAACATGAGTAGTCATTCAGGGGCTGGATCCTTGAACAAAACTCACTCTCTTTCTTTCATCAATCAACAATTGCCAAAAACTCCTCAGCTAGGGCAGAGACTTTGGGACAAGTCCCCCACCATGCTGGAATTTTGTTTGGTTAGGGCTTCAGCGGGCTTTGCATATGTTGTCACACTATTGTAAGATTCTATGTGCACCTTTCCTCACAGCCTCTGGCTCATACATTTTTTCCATCCCTGCTTCTGCAATGATCTCTGAGCCTTAGAACGGGGTGGGAAAGATAAAGAGGTCCCATTTAGAGCTGAGTTCTCTGCAGTCCCTTCTTCTCACCTTTACCAGTAGTGGATATCTGTATTACTTAACATCTGATAAAAGAAACTTCTCCAACGAAGCTTGAGAGATTCACTAATCTATGGGTATAATGATAAGTCACTAGGAGTCAGTTTAATTCTATATCCATTTAGCAGAAAAATAGCAGTAGGCTCTCCCCTACAGCGTATGATCTATCTAGCCAAAGATTCTCGGCCCTAATGAATTCAAGCATGAGTTCCATGTAGCATAGGCCTTAAATCAATCAGAATGTGATTCATAAC
Organism: Nannospalax galili; assembly: GCF_000622305.1. Classification (NCBI taxonomy): domain Eukaryota; kingdom Metazoa; phylum Chordata; class Mammalia; order Rodentia; family Spalacidae; genus Nannospalax; species Nannospalax galili. The sequence continues at coordinate 6,013,598 of NW_008347042.1, forward strand.
TCCCATAATTTTCATGCCACATGAAAGTGGACATATCTTTTAAATTTTTGTTAAATTTTGTGTTGGATTGGTAAGTGAATGTCATTTTTTCTTTTTTCATTGAAATTTTTACAAATTTCATATATCTATTTTGACGTTATTTATATCTCCTCCTCTATCTTCACCTCCCCTTAAGACTCCCTACAAAATTTATGTTCTGTTACATAACTCTCTCTCCCCTTCCCAGCAGCCAGTGGTTTCCAATAGTTTCTCAGGTAGCATTGGGGTTTCTTATCTATTTCCCCACATCTTTGCTGGGATTTTTGTCTGGCTTGTGTGGGGAGCCCTAGGCCCCCAACTCAGAAACAACAACCATTGTCTGTGAAATTAATTGCTGACAGGTTCGACTTCTGACCCAGCCTAGACTGCAACTAAAGGGTTTCTGCAACCAGACGACTTTGTGAAAAACATGTTTTCCTGCCTTGGCTATTTGCAATGCCTGGGAAACTTCCTTATCTTACAGGACCATGGAGTCTTGTGGTATAACTGTTGGTTTCTCACTGTAACTTGTAATCTAACTTTAGAATTTACTACTGCTGCAATTGTCTGGTAACAAATGTGCTGTCTCAGTGGAATTTACCCACTCGGCTTCTTCCCCTTTTTGCTTCCCTATAAAATCTGTGTGTGAATAATCAATAAATGAGACTTGATCAGAAGACTGTCTTGTCTCCATTCTCTGTGTCTCTTGCCCCATTCAATCCCCACTCCTCACTCCAGGTACCCCGTTGCAGATCCTGCGGGACGGGACAGGCTTGAGCTTACATGGTTCTTGTACATGCTGTCATCATTGCTGAGAGTTCACATGAGTAACTTCCCAGCTATGTAGAAAAGTCTGTTTCCTTATAGTCATCTGCCACCTCTGGCTCTTAAACTCTTTCAACCACCTGTTCTGCAATGATCCCTGAGCCTTACTTAACAGAAGTTTGATATAACTGCCCCAATCAGGGATAATCACTCTGCAGTGTCTTATTCTCTGTACATTGGTCCATTGGGTTTCTGTGTTAATCACCATCTGCTGGTTTAGGAAGCTTCTCTGGTGAGAGTTGAGAGATGAATTAATCTATGGGTATAACAGGAAGTTATTAGGATTCTCTTTAGTACTATATCTTTTAGCAGAATAATAGTATTAGTCTCTCCTCAATGGTCTGTGTCCTGTCTAACCATATGTTCTTAGGCCTGATATCAATGTATGCTATCAGGTAGACCTTAAATACAATTAGAAAGTGGTCAGTTATTCACATAATGTTTGTGCCACTATTGCACCAGAGGTCATGTCTTGGCAGGCCAGCTGTTGTTGAAGCACGCAGGACTGACAATTGTATAAGATTAATAATTTTTTTCAGGCAGCCTACATAGTACCTTCCAGCACTATGAAAGCCATCTAGTACATCTGAAAGTTTGATGTCAATTTCTCCTTGGTTTTTTCTATAGCTTGTATATGTAGTATCTTCAGAAATATGGCCTTACCATTCAGTTCTGGAGGGTAACCAAAACAGGGGCAATGACCAGTATTGTTTGAGGGTCTATGAGATCCCTGGTCAATAGCTTCGAAAGAGGAAGACAATTCCTGGCATTAGGCTTTTACATGCTAGCCTATGGTGTCTAATAGACACAATGTCCCCATGTTATAGGGAACTCTTTTTAATCTCTTTTTCTAATGTATGTACGTACTTTAAGAAACATCTATAGTGGTAGGTTTCCACAAGGCATTTTCTAAAGGCCTTTAGTGTTAGTTATTTCTCTCCATACTCCCTTCTGTGCCCTGCATACTCCCCATCCCCATCCTAATTAACACGTTACTCTTATTCCCCTTTCCCCCTTTACATCACTGCATCACTGCATTCTCTGTCCACTCCCATGAAGTCACACTCCCCCACTCTGGCCATTTGTTTCCTGGTCTGTCTGGATTTTCCAAATGAAAGTGTATGTCTAAGAATTCAAAGCTACCATCCAGCCTGAGAGCGAATATGTGATATTTGCCTCTCTGGGTCTGGGTTACCTCACTCAGAATGATTGTTTCCTAATCCATCCATTTACCTCAAAATTTCATAATTTCATTTTTTGACAGCTGAAAAGTATTCTATTGTGCAACTATACCATGTGTGATGGTTTGAATGAGAATGCCTCCCATAGGCTCCAAGTATTTTGACATTTTGTCTCCAGATGATGGTGCTGTTTTGGGAGTTTTAAGAGGGTGTGGCTATCCTGGAGGAAGCATGTCACTGGATGTGGGCTTAGAGAGTTGTTAAGCCTAGCTGGATCTCCAGTCACTCTCTTGCTTCCTGTGTCTACGTGATGATGTGAGAGCTTAGCTTCTGCTGCTCCTGCTCCAGCCACATCCAGCCACCATGCCTCCCTGCTATGACAGACTGTAATTCCCCTGCAACCGTAAGCTCATATAAACTCTCCCTTCTATAAATTACTTGGGTCAGTGTTCCTACCACAGCAACAGAAAAGTGACTAATACACCATGCTTCATGATCCACTCATCAGTTGATGGATATATTGTTTCTATTTCCTGGTAATTGTGAAAAGGGCAGCAATAAACGTGAATGATGAAGTGTTTCTGTAGTAGGATACCAAAGGGTTTTTAAATTTTTTTCATTTATTTATTTTTTGGTATATATTCAAGAATGGAATAGCTGCTATCATCAATTATATGGTACATCAAGTTCTGTCTTTTTGAGGACACACTGATTTCTACAGTCACTGCACCAGTGCATCAGCAGTAGATAAGAATTTCCCTTTCCCAGGCCTAGAGAGATGGCTCAGCGGTTGAGAGCACAGACTGCTCTTGCACAGGACCAGGGTTCTATCCCAGCACCCACATGTTAGCTAACAACTATCTATAGCTTAAGTTCCAGGAGATCTGACACCCTCTTCTGGCCTCCTTGGGCATTGCACGACACAAGTACACCTATCTACATGCAGGCAATACACTCATACACATACAATAAAAGTAATAAATAAAAATATTCTTCTAAAGAATTTCCCTTTGCCCACATCGTGTCAGCACGGTCCTTGTTTTCTTTCTATATCTTAGCCATTCTGAGTGTGGTAAGATGCAATGTCAAACTGATTTTAATTTGCATTTCCATGATGACTAAAGTTGTTGAATATCTTAATTATTTCTCAGCCATTTGTGTTCCACCTTTTGAGATATCACTGGTCAGCCCATTGCCCCATTTTTAATTTTTTAATTTAGGGTTCTTTGTATATTCTAGATATTAATATTTTGTCATGATATGGTTGATATTTTTTCTCATTCTACATGTTGCCTCTTCACTCAAATGCTCATGCCCTTTACAGAAACTTTTTAACTTCAAGATGTCACATTTGTTAATTATAAGTCAATGTTTGTGCTATAGGAATCCTGTTCACAGAGTCTTCTCCTGTGCCTACATTCCCTAGTTTCTCCTTTATCTGATTCAGGTCTAAGGTCTTATGTTGAGATTCTTGATCCATTAGGAGTTGAGTTTTATACATGGTGAGAAATAGGAATCTAGTTTCATTCTTCCACATGTTGGCTATCCATTTATCTTGGCGCCATTTATTGTATATGCTGTCTTATCCTCAGTGTGTATTTTTGGCTCCTTTGTCAAAAATCGGTTGCTGTAATGTGTGGATTTAAATCTGGATTCTCAATTCTATTTCGCTGATCATTGTGTCTGTTTTTAGGCCAGTGCCATGCTATTGTAACTACTATAGCTCTGTAACTTTTGATCAGGGCTATAAATACTTCCAGAAGTTCTTTTTTTTAAATTTAGAATTATGTTGGCAATCTTGTTTTTTTAATATTTCCATCTGAAAATTGAGATTATTTTTTCAGTTTCTGTGAAGATATGTGCTGGGATTTTAATGGATATTTCTTTCAATTTGTAGATTGCTTTTGGTAGGATGGCCGTTTTCATAATACAAATCCTACATATCCATGAGCATGGGAAGTTTTTCTATCTTCTGGTATCTTCTTTGATTTCTTTCTTCCATATCTTACAGTTGTTATTATACAAGCCCTTCACTTCCATGTTTAGATTTTTTTCTAAGATGTTTTATAGTCTTTGAACCTATTTTAAATGGAATAATTTCCTTAATTTATTTGTCAATATGCCTGCTGTTGATATGTAAGAATGCCACTGATTTTTTTTTGTGATACTCCTGATACTTTGATGAGTATGTTCATTCAGTCTAAGAGTTTTGTGAAAATTTTTTAGGGTCTCATGTACTGAATCATATTGTCTTCAAATTAAAGATACTTTGATTTCTTCCTTTCTAATTGTACTTTTCCTTCATATGTCTTATTTTTCTAGTTAAGCCTTCAAGTAATTTGTTGAACAGGAAATGGAGAGAGCATGTGACATTTGACTATCTAGGTCTGGGCTACCTCACTCAGAATGGTTGTTGCCAGCTCTTTACCTATGAATTTCATAATTTAGTCTTTCTTAACAGCTGAATAATATTTCAATGTGTAAATATGCCACATTTTATTATCCATTCATCACTTGGTGGATATCGAAGTTGTTTCCATTCTCTGGCTATTGTGAGTGGAAAAGCAAAGAACATGGATGAGCAGATCATGTGGTAGATCTGTTTCTAGCTTTCTGAGAATCTCCTCACTGATTTCCACAGTGGCTGTGTCAGTTCGTATTTACCATCAGCTGTGCTCCACTTTCCCAACAAAAAGCCAGCATTTATTAATTGTTTTTTTCTAATGAGCCATTCTAACTGAACTAAAATGAGATCTCAAAGTAATTTAAATTTTCCAAATTTCTAAGAATTGAGGAAATAAGAGTATTTCAAGATAAGCAGAAATTAAAAGCAAACTAGAAAACACTGAGAAGAACCCTGTACACAGAGGAAGAAGGAAGAGTCTCATCCACAAGACCACAGAAATGGATTCGTTTCAGGACAGGAATGGATGAACAAAGCAGGGGAAATTTAGGAAAAATTGCATTGTGTCCAATGCAACAAGTAGACAAAGAGTGATAGCAGTTGAGAAAAGTGGTCTAATAGCACAATCAGCTGAAACAACAGCCAACAAAACCAGGAAGCAGCAAACAATTTGCAATAATTATCTTTAATTCAATGACCTCAACTCAAGAGTTAAAAATGGAGAATAACCGATTTATTAAAAAACTAATGGAGTTATCTATTGTCTCCCGAACAAACCCCACTATTGGAGTCAAAAGATGGGACTTGGAGTCAAAGGATGGGGATCAAAGTAGTGAGAGCTGTAAGCCACTGGTAGACTTCCTCATGACTGATGAAGTAGATTTCATCATAAACTTGCCAAGAAAGATAAAAAGACTACTGCGTGTTCATAGCTGGGATAATTTAGAAAGAAGCTACAGTAATTGTAGACAATTATGTACTAAAGTTTGGGGAGCTCACACTTTTGTTAAGCAAACAATAAAAGGCATAAAATGTCAGATATGTACTGGGGGCTAGAGAGATAGCTAAGTAGTTAAAAGCAAAGGCCGCTCTTGCAGAGGACCAGGGTTCTATTCCCAGCACCCATATGGTGGCTGACAACTGTCTGTAACTCCAGTTCCAAAGGATCTGACACCATCTCTGACCTCCCCTGGCATTGCCTGACATGGGTGCACCCTTCTACATAGAGGCATTATACCCATATGCGTAAAATAAAAATAATAAATAAATAATTTTAAAGGTCAAATATGTCCTGTAACAAACATAGTGGGAGGGCATACCCTATGCTCATCTTCAGACAGATATTTGAAACAAAAAAATCAATAAAGAAGCTTCAGAGCTAAATCATGCCATAGAAAATTGGATTTAACAGTTACCTGCATAATGTTAGATACAAGATAGGCAAATAATACTCTCATTCTCTTCTGTGTCACGTACTATTAATTGGTCACATTAAGGCCCCAATTTAAGCCTTAACAAATCCAAAAATATGGAAATAGCTCCTTGGACCTTATCAGACAAGAGTGGACTAAAACTAGAAACCTTCAGAAGGAGAAACCACAGCAACTGCTCAAATAGTTAGAGATTGACCAATATACTTTAGAACAAGTAATTATTTGTTGAGGAAATCAGACAGATAATTCAATAATTTTAAGAATCAAATGAAAATGATAATACAACCTGCCAAATCTTCTGGAATACAGATAAGGCAGTTCTCAGAGGAAAATGAACAGTTGTGAATACTCACATTTAAAAAGTTAGAGGTATCTTGGGGCTGAAGAGATAGCTATGCCCACTGTTTGCTCTTGCAGAGGACTCATGTTTGGTTTCCAGCACCCAATGGTATCCATAACTCCAGTTTTAAGGGACCCATTGCCATCTTCTGGCCTCCACATCTTTGAAGATATGTGGTACGCTTACATATATTCAAGAAAACACTCTTGCACATAGAATAAAAATAAATCAGGCTTGGTGTGGTGACATGTGCCTTTAATCCCAGCACTAATGAGGCAGAGGCAGAGGCAGTTGGATCTCTATAAGAATGAGGCCAGTTTGGTCTACACAGCAAGTTCCAAGCCAGCTGGGGCTACAGGGAGATCCTATCTCAAAACAAACAAACAAACAAACAAACAAACAGGAAAACAAAATTCAAAACCAAAATTAAAGCAAAACAAAAATAAATATTTTTAAATTATCGAATAAGCAAGTGAATTATGGACAACGTTTCTGACAAAGGAACAAGAAAAAACAAACTGCAATGGACACAACAGAATATAAATAATCAAGGCAGAAATTAATGCCACAATGACTAGAATAACAATACAGAAAATCAGTAAAGTTATTGTTCTTTGAAATGATAAACAAAATGGACAAAACTCTTGAGAAATTAACCAAAATAAAGGGACAAATTTTAACATTAGTATTGAAAAGTGTTTTGTTATAACAGACACACTAAAATACACATGATCATTAAGAAGTACTTTAAAAACATATTATAAAAAGCTGTAAATTGAATAACTAGCTATAAACAAGTTAATAGACGTATTTCAAGCAACAAGCTTGAAGCAGTTCACAAAAATCTCACTCCAAAAATACATCTAAGACAGAACAGATTCACTGCTGAGTATTATCATACTTTAAAGAAGACATGACAGGAGTAGTTCTCAAAATTTTCCATAAAATAGAAAAGAAAGGAATACTCCATGACTCAGTTTATGAAGCCAAAGTATTATCCTGACAAAGAAATCAAACGGAACAAAAAAGGGAACGATAGTAAAATTATCCTGATGAACCTGATGCAAAAGTTCTCAACAAAATACTTGGAAGCTTAATTTAAAAACACATTGATAAGATCATACATAGAAGCCATATGGTTTTCTCCTGGGTGGAAAGGCTAGTTCAACAGAAATAAATTAGTAAATGTAATAAAAATAGACTTAAGGGAAGAAATCTTATGATCATCTTAATAGGCACAGAAAAGTCATTTGAAAAAGTTCAGCTTGACTTTGTGATTAAAACATAAAAATAAAAAAAAAATTAAAGACAAAAAGAAAAAAAAATAGTAGCTATTCTATATACCAAAAAAGAATTTTTTGAGAAAGTAGGAAAAACGTCTCATTTAAATTTCTTCAAAACAAATTGACAATAGGATTAAATTTAAAAAACGTGGTGAAACCTGTACAAAGAAAACCTTAAGAAACTTAAGAATTAAACCTAAAACTACACAGGATACTTTAAAGTCCTCCATGATCATTGACTGGCTGAATTGATGTTGAGAAAATGTCTGTATTACCAAATTCAACAACAGAGTCAATGTAATTATCTCCAAATTCTGGCCTTCTTCTCAGATCTAGGAAAAATAAGTTGTATGGAAACACAAGATCTCTGAATAGTCAAAGCACTCCTAAATGAAAAGAATGACGCTGGAGGTATCATATCACTTGACCTCAAACTGTACTGCAGAGCCATAGTGGCAAAGGCTGTATGGTTTTGTTACAAAAACAGACACGTAGATCGAAAGAATAGACTAGGGAACACAGAAATAAACCTATATTACCACAGCCACTTAATTTTTCATAAAGTGTCAAAACCCTACACTGGATTAAGTCCTGTTCACAAAATAGTGCTGGTAAAATTAGATATCCATATGCAAAAGAATGGAAATAGATCCATGTCTCTCACCTTGCAGATACAGAGAATTTCAATAAGAATGTATAATCAATTGCATAACATCAAAAACCAGTTGCTCCAATCAATAAATGAGATAATAAACTGAATACAAAGTTCTCAACAAAGTGCAATGAGATAATATCCCACACCCATCACAATGGCAAAATGTCAATCATTAAAAATAAACAGCAAATGCTCACATTGATGTGGACAAAGGGAGCACATCTAGGCTGCTGTGGGAATGTAAACTATTTCAGTCACTCTGGAAGTCAATATGGAGATTTTTCAAGAAGTTAAAAGTAGAATCATTGTGTGTCCTTACACTACTTCTGGATACATACCCAAAGAATCTAAGTCCTAAAAGAATGACACTTACACAACCATTTACACAACAGTTGACAAGATAAAGCAAGATGAAGAAAATTTGTTACATATGTACAAGAAAATTTATTCAGCCACATAAATTGAAATCTTCACATTTGCATGAAAATGAGAACCAGATATTATACTAAGAGCAGTAGCTCAGATTCAGAAAGACAAATACCACTTGCTTTTTTTCTCATATGAAGATACTGGATTTTTATTTTGGAGTGTGTGTGTGTGTGTATGTGTGTGTGTGTGTGTGTGTGTGTGTGTG